>NC_133329.1:104833385-105050885 GCF_042186555.1 Aquarana catesbeiana | reverse complement strand
CCTGCTTGAAATAATTAGGGTGTCTGATTAGACTCTTTTATTAAAGAGAAGTATTCACATTGAATTTGCTATTCATGAGAAGCAAACTGTGTGTCATTGATGAACCCAAAAAAATATACTCAAACTATTGTCCTTTTTTTATACACAGGATGAGTCCATCCAGGAGGAATGTGGGGAAAGTGGCAGGCAGGAGGAGACCAGGCCCATGGACAGCCTGGAGGAGGCCGGATTCACCATCATCCTGGAGGAGGCTGGGCCCAGTGTCAGGCAGGAGGTGGCTGCTCCCAGTGAGGTGGCTGGGCCAAGTGAGGTGGCTGGGCCAAGTGAGGTGGCTGGGCCCAGTAGGAGCCTGACCGAATCCCAAGTGCCTCCCCTCCACCTTCCCAAAAAAAGGGCCAGGAAGGGGATGGTCACACAGGACGCATCCCTGCGCCTCATGCAAGAGGCCACCCGTTTTTTAAGGAGCCCCCCCGAAGCGGAAGAATCCTATGGCTGCTACTTAGCCAGCAGGCTTCTTCAGATGAATAGGGAGCAGCGCCTCATTTGTGAGCGCCTATTTGGGGAAACAATCCATAAGGGGCTGCAGGGCACGCTAACACAAAACACCCAACTACATGAGGCAGCCCCCCCTCCTCCTCCTCCTCCTCCTCCTCCTCCTCCTCCTCCTCCTGCCACAACTGAAACACCAGAGCCACAGCCTCAAAAGAAGGCTACAGGGAAGGCTGCAGGGCTGCGTGGAGGAAAGGCTGCAGGGAAGAGAAGAAAATGATGACCTGGGTTCAGTCTGGTCTGACAGAAGACGCAGGCTGTTGTAGGACCACAGTCTGGGGACATCTAGATCATCTGCTGGTGCTGTTGATCTCTGGGATTCTTGGACCAGATTGTGCTCCCTCTTATATGGACTCCGCAAGATCCCAATTTTCTGGTACACCGACTTTTTCCAGTGTTGACTTCCTCTTTATTTTATTTTGACCATGAATAAATGGATCATTTTTTGAGTTTAGCAAAAGACTTTATGTTTTTTCTTTGAAATCATTGATTTTACACACAATGTTAAATTAACAAGGGACAACAATCTCATTGAGTTTGAAAAAAAACACACCAAAAATACATTACTAATGTTAATAATGTTCAAGTGGTAAGTCTTGAAAATCAAAAAATTTACGTAACCAAAAACGGTGCTTTGGGTTAACTTTATCTAAAAACTAAAAAATAATCACTATAAAAAAAAAAACAGAATAATGGGTTCTTTGTGGTAACTTTACAAACCTAAAAAAAAAAAAGGGGAAAAAGTATTATTAGTATGGAAACATTGTTTTTAAAATGCATACTATATCATTCATGAGATCAAAGAGAAAAAGAATCCAGAAATCAGTTTGGGAGAACTCTGATTATGAACAGCAAAACACCTTCGTTCTTTATAGAGCCTTCGTAAAGAAGAAATAAAATGCGCTGCATTCAACGATCACAGATTTTGCAGCGTGATGAATGTGCTACCTACAATACGAACACTAGTTTTACTAGACCGAGTGCTTCCGTTTAGTTTTTGCTTATGAGCATGCGTCGTTTTTTTGTCCGTCGGACTAGCATACAGACGAGCGGACTTCGGGGTCCGTCGTAGTTACGACGTAAAGATTTGAAGCATGCTTCAAATCTAAAGTCCGTCGGATTTGAGGCTAAAAAAGTCCGTTGAAAGTCCGGAGAAGCCCACACACGATCGGATTACCAGCCAGCTTTAGTCCGTCAGCGTCCGTTGGACTTTTGTAGACGAAAAGTCCGACCGTGTGTACGCGGCATAAGAGAAGAATAGTGAAGAATGGTGTCATTTCCATTCTCAATTATGGAATTACTTTGTCACTGACAGCAGCTGTCATTTGTCTGGGCGTATTGAGAAATTGAGGTGTGATGCTTTTACATTTTGCATACTACACAAAAGCGGAGCTGCTTTTCCCTCATATTTCAGAAACTTGTCATTTTGTTTTGGTAGCAGATAAATATCTTCAGGAACATTGTTCTTTGCATGTGTGGCCATACGGATAGAAGGTTCTTGGAAAGAAGCTTATCGGCAGCGTGTGATGACAATACACTATGAACAATGACTGATCACTTTGAACAGTGATTAATAGGAAGAGATTCAGTCGAAGAATGTGTTTTGCTGTAATTACCAAAGTGTGATGTGTATGAATGCCATAGACACTTACGAGGTACACGTGCCAGGAAGTATGGGCATTGTTCCCAGACAAATAATACAGTAATGTGTCTTGCTCATGTGAAGATTGCCTTTTAGGTTATGGTGGCACGTGGGTTGCTTGCCAGCCTCTTTACCTTTAATTATCCTTTGAAACACTTGACCTAGTTTACGCTTTGTTTACAAACAGGATGGGTAATCAGCTAAGTAATCAGTAATACAGTCATAATTAAAGATTAGGACAATTTGCTCAATTTAGAGCCTTGGATTCTTGTTCGTGGCCCCGTTGTGCCTTGTGCCAGTGAACCAATAAGTGGTCCTTTGGGCTGTTCAACCAGTTCAATGAGTGAGGCATAACAGTTGGCAAAGGGAATTAGCACTTTCTGGCAACTTTTTGGAGTGAACACTGGATTTGCTGTCATTATTGATTGCATTAACTGATTTGTTCATCTTCATGAATAATTATCATTCACAATTTTTTTTTCTTTTAGAATGTATCCACCATTTAAACACTAGCCTGTAATACCCTTTGATTACCATGCCATTTTTTAGTGTTGCGCTAGTTTGAATGGCAATTACTCTGTAATGCAACACTGTACACAAATTAATTGTTATTTTTTAGTCAGATAAAGCTACCTTTTGATGGTATTTTTGAACTATTGGGGGTTTTATTTTTATAAAAGCAAAAAAGAGCACAAAAAAATGGATTTCTTACATTTGCCTTTGTATTTACCTTTAAAAAACACTCTCTTCTGTAAACAAATAATAAAAAACACTCTCAAAATCATTGGTGGTCTATGGAACTTTAACCCCTCCAGCTTTAAAAAAATCCAAAAATCATCAATAGGCAGTGGCACAGTAGAAACCCCACCATAAAAAAAACTATCCCACAATTATTGGTGGTCAGTGTCATTTTTACCCCTTCCTCCCCCATCCACAGTGCCACTGATCACCAATGATTGTGCAATCACTTTTGTTTGGCAATCCCACAATTATTGGTGGTCAGTGGCACTTTAAAACATTCCTACCTTCCCCTTCACCTTCGATCTGTTGCCTTCCTTCCTGCTTTATTTACAGATATTCAGTGCTCCTCTGCTTCCCCTTCCTCTGTTGTGAATGGTCTGAATGTTTATAAACACTGGTTTACAGCAATTACAAGGTACAGAGCCACTCTTAATGGCTCTGTACATCATGACAGTGATCTCAGCTGCCCAATGGTTAATACCAACTGAAATTTTATTTTACATTGTATTTATTTTATTTATTTATTACAGGTACTTATATAGCGCCATTAAATTACACAGCGCTTTACATATACAATGTACATTCACATCAGTCCCTATCCTCAAGGAGCTTACAATCTAAGGTCCCTAACTCACATTCATACATACTAGGGACAATTTAGACAGGATCCAATTAACCTACCAGCATGTCTTTGGAGTGTGGGAGAATACCGGAGTACACGGAGGAAACCCACGCAGGCACAGGGAGAACATGCAAACTCCAGGCAGGTAGTGTCCTGGTTGGGATTCGAACCAGCGACCCTTCTAACTGCTAGGCGAAAGTGCTATCCACTACACCACTGTGCCACCCTTTTCACCTGGACCCTCCCCCCGAGCTTTGCACCAAGTAAGGAGCCCCGCACGTGACCCTACAGGCCCACCAGCGAAGTGTCCCTCAGCTTCCATGGGTGGTGCGCCTGGATGGAATCCTCGCCATCGGTGGAGCTCGGCGGGGCTGTGGGACATGCGCGCACCTCTTCCCCGCCCGCTGGGCGGCACTGTCGGGAGCCAGCGGAATCCTCCCTCTCTGATGTGTTGGTGCATGGGGAGTCTGCGTGGGAGAAGTGCAGCTACGGCCGCTTGGCCATTACCAGACGAGACTGGCAGTTCCATTGTGAAGGCGGGTTCCCCTGCTGGGAGGGATGAAAGGAGGAGAAGCAGCAGGAAATCAGAGGCTGGTGCACAGGGCCCAGGTCGAGTGGGCAAACAGAGCGGCACTTCGGTGGGCGGATCCGAGGCTGGGAGGCGGGACCAGAAGCGGCACGGATCCACAGCATCTAGGCTCTCCTCTCCTGAGATGATTCAGATGGAGGACCAACAGTCTCCTGGAGTGCGGTCGGAGGGTGAGTTGTCTTGCTCAGAGGAGGAATGCCCCGTACACACGGTCGGACTTTGTTCGGACATTCCAACAACAAAATCCTAGGATTTTTTCCGACGGATGTTGGCTCAAACTTGTCTTGCATACACACGGTCACACAAAGTTGTCGGAAAATCCGATCGTTCTGAACGCGGTGATGTAAAATACGTACGTCGGGACTATAAACGGGGCAGTGGCCAATAGCTTTCATCTCTTTATTTATTCTGAGCATGCCTGGCACTTTGTCCGTCGGATTTGTGTACACACGATCGGAATTTCTGACAACGGATTTTGTTGTCGGAAAATTTTTATCTCCTGCTCTCCAACTTTGTGTGTCGGAAAATCCGATGGAAAATGTCCGATGGAGCCCACACACTGTCAGAATTTCCGACAACACGCTCCGATCGGACATTTTCCATCGGAAAATCCGACCGTGTGTACGGAGCAGAAGAGTCACAGAGCCGCCCGGCCCGCCTGTGGATTCTGGAGCGGCGGCTGCTGGGGGCACCCCTGGTCAGCCTGGTAAGTCCTCTTCATTATCTACCAGTTCTTTAAGTGCTGCATTGTGTGGGTTGTTGGATGGAGATTCGTGGGATATTGTGATTACGCAAGATTCAGCTTCGGAAGCTACAATCTCTGTTGGGTAAGTTGAAATTTTTTAAGCGAACAAAATATCGGCAAACAATATTGGCTATTGGCAGAAGAGGTGGCTGAAATATCGGTATCGCATCGGCACCGAAAAAATGATATCGGACGATCCCTACTTTAGGGTACACGGGCGTTACGGTGCGAACGGCAACGGCAGGAATCTACTAATTCCTGCCACAGTTTCTTGACAGGTGTGAGCGGCCAGCTACCGCTGCCAAGCCCTTGCCCTTTAATGACAGGTTGTGGGCGGACACTGCTATTCGTGGCTGTTCACATAGCCAGCATTTACCTGCGATGATTGCTGCTGGGTGACCTTTGTTCCCCCCTCTCCTCCTCTTCGGAGAGGAGGACTTCTGTGGTTCAGAGATGAACTGGGAGGACTGATAAGATTGCTTGTGTTAACATTACTGGGTGCACAAGACAGAACTGGGTTTCTGGCAGGATCAACTGTTTTTTTTGTACTTCTTGAACAGATATAACACAACATGTTCAATGATATATTTAACAGACCAAAAGGGATCAAATAAGAGTTAGATGAATGGGTTTACAGAGGCACAGGTCCGCAATATGCTGGTGCTTCCTCGTTTCTGCTTTGTAGATTGCATATAGCGCCCCGATCCTTCCTTACAGAATATTTTTGAAATACAAATATCATATGAAGCGGCAGTGTCCCTGTACACCCAGCGAGGTGTGTTTTACGGTTGTTACAGATGGGCTTGTTGACTGATAAATGTTTACGCATCCTTCTTTTTACAACAGTCATATATTTTACAAGTTACATTAGAGCCCATAGTCATCCTTCATCAATCTTTCATCCCTTGGCTATAATTTTAGCTTGTTACTGCAACTAAACCTTTCCTGGGAGTAACATGAAATCTGCCATTGCTGCTATCTCATTCTTCAGATACTAGTTGCCTGATTCTCATACTAATCCTCCTGCTTCAATACCTTATGCAATTGACCTGCAGAATGATTAGAGATAAGGACTTCTTTCTTTTTGTTCTTGACTACAGACCCCCCGTTATAGACGGAGGATATGGAGGGAGGTGTTCTGTAGCCCTCTCCTATGGTGTTTACCTAAGTGGATCTGAGGTTGAAGCTCTACATCAAGAGTTAAAAGTCCAGATATAAATGTATTCCAATGTAAGATCACATAGAGGAATTCATTAAAGCTTCAAAGTCCCCCAATCCAACTCCTCAGGACTACAGTCCCATAATTCCAAGGGTCTGTGTGCATGCTAAATCTATCTGTCCTCTCTGGCTGCCTGTGCATGTTGAGGCAGGAAGCATTCTACTGGCAGCGTCTGAGTCTCTCTCCTGAGAGTGTGCACAAAAGGGTGGCTCCTTAGGACCCAAGGCAATGGAGCCACTCAAGAAAGGAAACCAGGAGCACAGATCTTTGGACCAGCTTGTAAGCGGGCTCAAAATATGCTAATTAGGTGCTGCTCTGAACTGGAGGGTATGGGTTAATGCCTTTCCCGGTCCTACCCACGGGTCCTGTGTTATAAAAGAGAGACAGAGACAGTGGTCCGGAACAGGGAACCCCTGAGCCTGAGAGCCCCTGAGAAAGTGAGAGTTGGGGGTGGTAGCCGAGAGCTCGTGAGAGAACCCTGTAAGGGAGAAGATCGGAAAGCCGCACTTGGGGGGGCACAAGAATATCATTTGATACTGCTGTAAGGTAGAGGGTCCTCTGTACCTGGGACTCATCCCCGAAGATTCCAACACTGGGAAGTGCCACTAATGGATTACCTGTTCATACATGGACTCTACCTTTAAAATGTTCTTGAATGTTGGACTCAAGCAAGGTTTTCAAGTAAAGCTTTAAAACCTTGTTCCCACCTGGTGTTAAATTACTCAAGGGGTGTAATGCAAGTAACCAGCACATATAGTCTATGGCTTGGGTCATTAAGCACATTGGGGTATGAAGACAGCTCTGTAAGAATTAACACAGTATGGAGTACAAGCAAGTGGTTACCCAGGGTAATGGAAGTCCACCAAGCAGCCTATCGTTAAGCATGTGCCAGGTGGGATATCCTCTTGCAGGAGGAAGCTGTTGTTGGCACTCTATCTGCGAGTGGCCCATCTTTCTCCCATAGCAACAGGAGCAAACTTGTGCCGCAGGGGTACACAGGTACAGAAGACTTAAGTGAAGTTAACCTATGGAGTCCATGTTAGGTGCATGGCGGGTCCCCATACCGTTTTTGGGAGTGTGGTAGAGAAAAAAGAAAATAAAAGAAGGAGAATAAAGGAGAAGTAGAAGAGGGTCAACCAAATCCCCACTAGGGGACAAACAAGGACTGAATCCATGGTTCCCACATTTTATTACATTTCCACGTGTTTTTATGAAGAATGCTGGTAAGTTTGTCGTTAACCATGATCCAGTTCAATTTACTTTTAATGCAGTCGAGTGGCACAACCAGTCACTTCCAGTGTTTAGCAACAGTGATCCTCACTGCCAGGAGCATATAGAGAAATAATTTTGTTGATTTTTTAGGAACCTCCATAGGCAATTTCTGGAAAAGGGCTGCCTCTGTATATTAGGGTTTAAATAACACTTTAATATGTAAAAGCTTAGATGAGATTTTAGGCATTCAATTAGAGCAGTACAGTACAGGTGTGATGGAGAGGAGATAAAGTCATTCTGGGAGGAGCAGCATTGCTGAAGGTTAAATCACCTGCCGTCATGTGGGAGGACCTGTTGTATTTAACCTGCTGTAAAGGAACTCCTATTATACCTATAGAAAAGTTATCAGCTGGCTAACACAAAAGAGAAACAGCCCAGGTACCGGGCTCAGCTGTCACCAAGCAGTGAGTATACAGAGCCTACTGGCTTAAATATTATTATCATGTGTTTTACTGATGCTTTCCATCTGTCTTCATTATATATGTCTTAATGCAAAGGACCAAATTTTATCTTTATAATCTGCAAAATAAGAAGATAATAGATTACACATATGACCAACGAAAACAATTTAGGACATAATGCTATAGATCTAGTTGACAACTATCTACTTTTATCTGTTAAATGTTCATGTAGACACAGCATTACAATGTGTCTGAAGTTCCCACATGGCAACAAGACAAACTGGTAAAATTTCCAGTTGGGTACAAAAGGAAAATATTGATTTACAAAGATGATCGTTTTGCTGCCCTCACTTTAATGATTATCACTATTGTCAGAAAAGGGGGTGGTTCCCTTTAAACAGTATTGTCTTTTTTTTGTATATATTTAGAGATCTTTATAATAGGCTAAATTAAAACCAAAATACTGCAGTTTTTTTTTAATTAGTTGAAATGCTCAGGGGATAATACAAAAGAATAAACAACTTAATTAAACATTTAAAATGTTGCATTTGGTCTATGTTGAGAAATCGGGCACATCTCCAGAGATAGAGATTGTCCCTGGAAATCAGGGAAAACTGGTCGTTATATGTCTACTGTGGCTTGGTGCCAGCTGCATGACAAATATTTTAATGGTTATTTCATTTGATTTTCACGGTCATACCCTCCATTATTACCAGTATTAACATTTTTGCTGCTGTAGTTAAAGTTAAACTAAATCAAAAGATTATATTGTTGGTTTTGGATAGAATACAGAAGATCATTAACTTTGGTTGTTTTTTTATTGCTGATTTTTTTGTCCCCATTAAAGATATGTCCCTTCACTTCCTATACTTAGAATTCCAATATAAAAAATGAGGGGGAGGGGTGTCAACAGGACAGGAGACAAAATTGAAAAAGCTGTAGTGAACGCTCAACTCCACGTAGGAGAGTCTAACCACAAAAGAAAAAGGTAAATAAATCGGTCTAGGTCATGGATGGTATATTTTATGTGGGAATATATAGTCAATGCGTTTTGGGGCAATAATAGTGTCCCCTTTTATCACGGCTGTTTGAATAGTAAATGGTCGCAACTGTGCCTCATTTGGAGGTACTGTCCCGAATTTGGAACAGAATCCCTTTGTCAATCTCTTCTCTCCTTTTTGATATAATGCACTATATAGAGTTGGGCAAATCTGCCCAACTTTTATTTGCTGAGCGTTTGATGAATATTGTTGGAAAGTTGGCAAACCCAAACTTAGAGGCAAATCCTATTGAAGTCGATGGGGGCGAATTTTGATGTTAAATTCTGGCCATTTTTTTTAACATTCTTTATTTATATATAGGAAAGTTGGTGTTCAAATGCCGCGCAACAAGGCACTGAGAAACCACCACTGCACTTTTGTGCAAAATCAAAACAATTATTAAAACATTTTATATAAAGCTTCCAACTTGTAAAAAATAATAAATATAATAGATATTCCAAATAGAAATAGTGGCACTATATATCATATCACTCTAATAATGTGTAAAAATAAATAATGTGAAAATAAACTAAGTGAATGTGATGACCCACCCACTAATGCTAGTGGGTCCGTGTAATAATCACCCAATATTCCCTACCATTGATGACCAGGACCTGTTTACCTTATAAAATATGTGATAAATAAACCCATATAAGGTGTAAGGGTTAATAGTGACAACAATCCATACAAAATGAGTGGAAAAATAATGAAACAAAGTCCATGCAAAGTATTATGTGTCAAAGAGTGAAGCAATCTTTCTATGCAGTAAAAAGTCTTCCACCACACCGTCTGTGACTGTGATCCACTCTTATGGAGCCTCACTCACCAGAAAATATTGCCTTGCATTCTCATGCTCGGCCAATAGGCAATAACTTAGCCCCCCCCGGGGCTAACCAAAGTAAATGAAACCGTGTTCAAGGCGAGTGAAGTTCTTCAATTAGCAGCAATACTCATCATAGAGTATTATATCCACATGAAAAAAATAATAATGCTTCCAATAGTGTGATACCGTAGAAAACATTTATTAAGGTTCACAATCAAGATCTTCAATCATTGTACTCGCACTTTTCTAATGATAAAAGACATAAAACGAAAGCTTCATGTGACAATGCTGTAGTAACGTATTATGGTCACAGTGGACACGGGGGGCAGTGTTTAAACCTCACCCTTCCCCTCGTTGGATCCTCAGCAGCGCAAGGTGGTCTCAGCCGACCAGTGCACAGCATACACAGCACAGCACGTCACACGTCACTCTCAGATTATAGGTTGCCGTACAGCCACGCCTCTGACATGTTTCGTCACATCAACTTCTTCACAGGATTCTAAGAAAAAAGGTGCTTGTAGCCCGGATCAACCTCCAAAGAAAAGATAATGCTAATTTATTGCGTATGAACAGATATTCATCCAGGAGAATAGTGGATGCAGTTTGGGTCGCCTTTTAAGGCATGCAAAAATAACAAGGAAAAAGAGATTCCCCAAAAGAAGGCAAAAACCCAAACACGATCTGTCAAAAAAACCAATTTATTTAATAAGCTATAAACACCACACAAAGATACAAAATGAAGACAATAATGGGCAATTCAGGGAAGATAACAGATGATTAATAAAAATTGATAACGTTATCATTAAAAACACCGGAGCCGCGGCCAAACATACCCCATACACACACCAATCACAGCAGCAGATTCCTACTAGATAGGTAAGTAATTGGGTGATATGAGTCCTCAAATCAACAGTATAGATGGTATGGCGGTGTGGGGGTGGGTGGATGAATGCAAGTTGACTTTAAATTATTTCAAGAGGTTTCAATGTTGTATGAACACCAATAGAAGATTAATGACAGTCCGGGAGCTGAACATATGACATATGCAGGCTGATCACAATGACCGGCAACATCTACTGTAGGCGATAGTAACTCAGGACATTCAAGCAAAGCAGTTCATGTAAGTGGCAAGCAATGAGGGGGAGCAGATACGACAAGGCTGCACTGGTATTATAAATAGGAGTGATACTACTCTCACCAGGTGGATCAGCAGCTCACAGGATCGCAGGCTCTACCCCAGGTAGTTACTTGTTGATGAAGAAAATTGCATTTGCTTGTGCCGTCTGGTGGAGAAAGTTCCGCTGTGTCAGCGCCTTCTATCAGATGGTATAAGCCGGTCGTCAGCTGTTAGTTCCCGGTGAAACATTCAAACGCCCTGTGATCACGGCTCCGAGATGACGTGCTGACGTCACGTGCTGACGCGTTTCACCAGCCAATCACCGCTGGTTTCCTCAGAGCAGCTCTGAGGAAACCAGCGGTGATTGGCTGGTGAAACGCGTCAGCACGTGACGTCAGCACGTCATCTCGGAGCCGTGATCACAGGGCGTTTGAATGTTTCACTGGGAACTAACAGCTGACGACCGGCTTATACCATCTGATAGAAGGCGCTGACACAGCGGAACTTTCTCCACCAGACGGCACAAGCAAATGCAATTTTCTTCATCAACAAGTAACTACCTGGGGTAGAGCCTGCGATCCTGTGAGCTGCTGATCCACCTGGTGAGAGTAGTATCACTCCTATTTATAATACCAGTGCAGCCTTGTCGTATCTGCTCCCCCTCATTGCTTGCCACTTACATGAACTGCTTTGCTTGAATGTCCTGAGTTACTATCGCCTACAGTAGATGTTGCCGGTCATTGTGATCAGCCTGCATATGTCATATGTTCAGCTCCCGGACTGTCATTAATCTTCTATTGGTGTTCATACAACATTGAAACCTCTTGAAATAATTTAAAGTCAACTTGCATTCATCCACCCACCCCCACACCGCCATACCATCTATACTGTTGATTTGAGGACTCATATCACCCAATTACTTACCTATCTAGTAGGAATCTGCTGCTGTGATTGGTGTGTGTATGGGGTATGTTTGGCCGCGGCTCCGGTGTTTTTAATGATAACGTTATCAATTTTTATTAATCATCTGTTATCTTCCCTGAATTGCCCATTATTGTCTTCATTTTGTATCTTTGTGTGGTGTTTATAGCTTATTAAATAAATTGGTTTTTTTGACAGATCGTGTTTGGGTTTTTGCCTTCTTTTGGGGAATCTCTTTTTCCTTGTTATTTTTTCTTCACAGGATTGGCTGTATGGCACGGCAACCTTCCCCTTATACCCCGTACCAACTATTTAGTTAGTCAGTCAGCTAGTCAGGTTGAAAAAAGACACAAGTCCATCCAGTTCAACCTTAAAAACAATAAATAAATAAAATAAAAAATATTGTACAATCCAATTTTATACCCTCAGTTGATCCAGAGGAAGGCAAAAAACCCCAGCAGAGCATGCTCCAATTTACTACAGCAGGGGAAAAAATTCCTTCCTGATCCCCCAAGAGGCAATCGGATTTTCCCTGGATCAACTTTACCTATAAATGTTAGTACCCAGTTATATTATGTACATTTAGGAAAGTATCCAGGCCTTTCTTAAAGCAATCTACTGAGCTGGCCAGAACCACCTCTGGCGGGAGTCTATTCCACATTTTCACAGCTCTTACTGTGAAGAAAACTTTGCGTATTTGGAGATGAAATCTCTTTTCCTCTAGACATAAAGAGTGCCCTCATGTCCCCTGGGTTGACTGTAAAGAGAATAACTCAACACCAAGTTCACTATATGGACCCCTTATATATTTGAACATGTTGATCATATCCCCCCCTTATTCTCCTCTTCTCAAGAGTGAATAAATTCAGTTCCTCTAATCTTTCCTCATAGCTGAGCTCCTCCATGCCTCTTATCAGTTTGGCTGCCCTTCTCTGCACTTTCTCCAGTTCGTATCAGTTTGGTTGCCTTTCTCTGCACTTTCTCCAGTTCCCCCCGATATCCTTTTTGACAACTGTTGCCCAAAACTGAACTGCATATTCCAGATGAGGTCTTACTAATGATTTGAACAGGGGCAAAAATATATCTCTCTCTCTAGAGTCCATACCTCTCTTAATACAAGAAAGGACTTTGCTCGCTTTGGAAACCGCAGCTTGGCATTGCATGCTATTATTGAGCTTATGATCTACCAAAACCCCCAGATCCTTCTCCACCACAGATTCCCCCAGTTGTACTCCCCCTAGCATGTATGATGCATGCATATTCTTAGCCCCCAAGTGCATAACTTTACATTTCTCAACATTAAACCTCATCTGCCACATAGTCGCCCAATTAGACAGAGCACTGAGGTCGACTTGTAAATTGGAGACATCCTGTAAGGACGTTATTCCACTGCATAGCTTGGTGTCATCTGTAAAGACAGAAATGTTACTTTCGATCCCAGACCCAATATCATTTATAAAGATATTAAAAAGTAAGGGTCCCAGCACTGAACCTTGGGGTACACCACTGATAACCTTAGACCATTCAGAGTAAGAATCATTAACCACTACTCTCTGAATTCTGTCTTTTAGCCAGTTTTCTATCCATTTACAAACTGATATTTCCAAGCCTGTAGACTTTACCTTACACATGAGCCGCGTGTGGGGAACTGTGTTGAACGCTTCTGCAAAATCCAAGTATACCACATCCACAGCCACCCCTCTGTCCAAGGTTTTACTTCACCAAAAGAAATCAAGTTTGTCTGACAACTTCTGTCTTTCATGAATCCATGCTGTCTGTTGCTTAAAATGTTTTTTCCAGCAAGAACTCATCTATGTGGTCTTTTATTAAACGCTCCAGTATCTTCCCGACTATAAAAGTTAAACTAACAGGTCTATAGTTACTTGGTAAAGACTTTGATCCCTTTTTAAATATAGGCACCACGTTCGCCCTGTGCCAATCCAGTGGTACTATTCCCGTCAATAATGAGTCCCTAAAAATTAGATACAATGGCTTTGAAACTACAGAGCTAAATTCTTTTAATAATAAATATGGCTCTGGTAATATACATTTGTGATTTTATATTAATTAATTTCATTTTAAATGTTATTTTTGTGCTTTTATGATGCTGTGGATCCGCTGTATCATGCTTATGGGGACACAGAATGCACGCATACGCTTTACGAACATTTCCGCCAGTAGTTGGTACGGGGGTATAAGGGGAAGGTTGCCGTACAGCCAATCCTGTGAAGAAGTCGATGTGAAGAAACATGTTGGAGGCGTGGCTGTATGGCAACCTATCATCTGAGAGTGACGTGTGACGTGCTGTGCTGTGTACGCTGTGCACTGGTGGGCTGAGACCACCTCGCGCTGCTGAGGATCCAACGAGGGGAAGGGTGAGGTTTAAACACTGTATCCCAGGTCCGCCGTGACCATAATACATTACTACAGCCTTGTCGCATAAAGCTTTCGTTTTATGCCTTTTATCATTAGAAAAGTGCGAGTACAATGATTGAAGATCTTGATTGTGCACCTTAATAAATGTTTTCTATGGTATCACACTATTGGAAGCATTATTTTTTTTTCATGTGGATATAATTCTCTACGATGAGTATTGCTGCTAATTGAAGAACTTCACTCGCCTTGAACACGGTTTCATTTACTTTGGTTAGCCCCTGGGGGGCTAAGTTATTGCCTATTGGCCGAGCATGAGAATGCAAGGCAATATTTTCTGGTGAGTGCGGCTCCATAAGAGTGGATCACAGTCACAGACGGTGTGGTGGAAGACTTTTTACTGCATAGAAAGATTGCTTCATTCACTCTTTGACACATAATACTTTGCATGGACTTTGTTTCATTATTTTTCCACTCATTTTGTATGGATTGTTGTCACTATTAACCCCTACACCTTATATGGGTTTATTTATCACATATTTTATAAGGTAAACAGGTCCTGGTCATCAATGGTAGGGAATATTGGGTGATTATTACATGGACCCACTAGCATTAGTGGGTGGGTCATCACATTCACTCAGTTTATTTTCACATTGTTTATTTTTACACATTATTAGAGTGGTATGATATATAGCGCCACTATTTCTATTTGGAATATCTATTATATTTATTTGTTTATAGCATTGATATAATTTAAAATTTGCATCAAATAATAGGGGTCATATACATCAATACAAATTGCCAATTTAATCAACTGCTTATGACATAACAGTTTTGCAATTATGCACCGGCGGCGTGGTTTGTTCAGAATACAGATATTACAATTGTTACCATTACCACCTTCATCCGGGATGGATGTGAACCACATAAACATGCCACAAGGCTTACAACATGAAATAGACCTGAAGTGTGCCCTGGTCTGCTGGTCGGTATACCAAAAAAGGGGGCATACCCAAGATAAGTAATAGATGTTTGTGGTGATAAATGAATTGAGAAATGCCCTGAAAAAGGGAATGGGAGGGTATCGCGCACAGGAACCGACAAAGACCACAGATGAGTGGGCTGCTTAAATACCCCCCATATTCCTCCCATAAATACAGGCCACCATACTGGCCTTCTTATTTATGGTCGAAGCCCTTCAACCAGGATGGATGTGAACCACATAAACACGCCACAAGACTTACAGTACAACATAAAATGGACCTGAAGTGTGCCCTGGTCTGCTGGTCGGCATACCAAAAAAGGGGGCAAAAACATTTAGGTAGGGGAGAAAGCTTTTTATTGGTTTAGTGTTATTTACTGAGCAAGTTAGGTAAATGCTTGCAACATTTCTACCTGAGGAATTGGGATGTACCGGGCAAAGCAGGCTGATTTCCACCTGCCTAATCTCTTGATGATATAGTCTGGAACCCCATGCTGGGATGCGGCCGAGGCTGATCCAATTCGGAAGGAGTGTCCAGAGTACCGACTGGGGTCAACACCTAAGTTGTGCAGGAGGATTCTGATGTGCTTGATGAACTGGCAGGCACTCAAGGCAAGGGGTTGGTCAGAAAGGTAGTAGGGGACTAGAGTTCGACTGGCTGGGTAGGAGCGACAGTAGGCGTTCGAGTATCGCTACTGGACACCAGATATTGTTTGTCTTGAAAAGATGGATGTCGACCCCGGGGCCAGATTGCTGGGTTTTTGATACTGCGAGGTGGAGAATGAAATGGTTTTGGAAGCGAGCCAGGTGACGTCTACACAGTACCTGGCCGGCAGGGCTATTACAGGTAAACTTGCTAGGTCGCAAAAAAACCTAGTAGGCTAGGTAGATGGCCGCTTGAATGACCAAGCTGGGAAGAAAGCCAAATGGGGAACGAGAGAGGATAGTCGACATGTCTCTAAAGATGGTATTCGTAATGGGCAAGCGTTTGGAGTTGGCTATGGGCTGCTGCTTCTGAACGCTGCACAGGATGGCTCGGATCACATGGGCTGCGAACAAGGACGGTTTTGCTGAATCCTGTAAGGCCAGGAAGTGTTGGATGCTGGCTAAGTATAGTCTGATGGTGTTGAGTGATAGAGCCAACTGTGTGTGGCAATATGAAATGAAAGCTAGTACGTGCTTAGTATCTGGTGAAGTTGCCCCAGGGCATGATGCCAGAAACTTGCAGAAGGCGTTCCAAGCTGTGTGGTAGGCCTTAAGTGTGTTGCGGGATAAGGATTGATTGATGAGCTGGGTCACGCTGTGAAGGTGCTGCTTTAATCCAATGTCAGCTGAGACAAAGGTGGGATAAGAGATGATGTTGGGTTGGCTCCATCTTTCTGTTGAAAAAATGAAATGAAGTTAAAACGGGACAGTGTGTCTGCTGCGGTGAAAGGAGGTGTATTGGTGGGGCAGATGAGCAGGGGGTTACAGTGGTGGGGCAGAAGAGCAGGGGAAACAGTGGTGGGGCAGAAGAGCAGAGGGGTACAGAGGTGAGACAGATGTGCAGGCAGTACATTGGTGGGGCAAATGAGAAAGCGGGTTACAGTGATGGGGCAGATGAGCATATGGGTTCAGTGTTAGGACAGATGAGAAGGTGATTCAGTAGTGAGACAGAAGAGCATGCAGATGGAGCAGATGAGCAAGAGGGTACAGTGGTGGGGCAGATGAGAAAAGGGGTATATTGATGGGGCAGATGAGCAGGGGGGTTACAGTGGTGGGACAGAAGAGCAAGGGGGTACAGTGGTGGGGCAGATCTGCAGGAGGTACAGTGGTGGGAGGGATGAGAAGTGAGTGAAATGATTTGCCATGACAGAGGCACGAAACGGTGTGTCGCGATAGCAACTGACAGCGAACCTGTCTGTGGAACATGGAATGATAATAAGGTGAAACGACTAAAATAAGTTGACACGAATCAGTGCATTACTGACGTGACTGGATTCGAATTGGAATGTAGGGTATATAGAATGAACAAAATGATTGCCATGACAGAGGCGGGAGTCGGTGTGCCGTGACTGCGACTGACAACGAACCAGACTGTGGAGCATAGAATGAAATGAGTTAAAAAATGGCTAACACGAGTCGGCATGAATTAGTGCGTCGCAGATGCGACTGAATTCGAACCAGGGTGAAGGGTATGCAAAATGTAACGAATTAAATGTTTTGCCATGACAGAGGCACGAAACGGTGTTCTGCGATTGCGACTGACAATGAACCGGACTGTGGAGCATGGAATTGCATAAAATGGATCAACTAGAATGAGCCGATATGAATTGGTGCGTCGCAGATGCGACTGGATTCGAACCGGAGTGAAGGGTATGCAAAATGTAATGAATAAATGATTTGCCCTGACCCAGGCCCGAATCGGTGTTCCGCAATTGTGACTAACAACGAACCAGACTGCGATTTGCAATTGACAATGAACCGGACTGTGGCACATGGAATTGCAAGAGACGGAACGACTAGAACGAACCGACATGAATCAGTGTGTCGCAGATGCAACTGGGTTCGAATCGGAGTGAAAGGTATGTGAAATGTAACAAATAAAATGATTTGCCCTGACAGAGGCATGAATTGGTGTGCCGCAATTGCGTCTGACAAAGAAACGGACTGTGGGGCATTAAATGGAATGAGATGACCAAACCGAGCCGACATGAATCGCTGCATCGCTGATGCGACTTGATTCGAACCGAAGTGAAAGGTATGCGAAATAACAATGGGTTCCATGGCAGAGACACGAATCGGTGTGCCGCGACTGAGATGACATGATAAACTATCCGGGACGAATCGGTGAGACGCTAATGCGACTGGATTCAGAGTGGAGTGTAGGACAGTATGCGAACCAAAATAACTGAAGTGATAGACAGTGTTTTTTTATTGAAAATGAGCCGACTATGTGGGGTGTACGAACAAAGTACGAGAATGTACGAATGAAACCGATGAAAACATGACTCTGTGTTTGTGCTCACAACCTGAGCCACAAGTTTGTGGTTTTGCATGAGACTAAATAAGGCTGCATACGGAGACTTAACGAATGACTCGTGAGTTCTGTAGTGGGGTTTCGGTGATATGGGGTACCGGGCAAACAACGATGCGTGAAATGAAGAAATTATATACGAATTCTACCTGCGACAGTTGAGCAAGACTCTATCTACAAAAAACCACGAACGGAGAACCGAAAGCCTCTGGAAGTTCGGACACGCAACTCACAAACACCGAATAAGTTGGAAGAGTCGGCCCAGTGATGTAACGAATCGCGCACAGGAACCGACAAAGACCACAGATGAGTGGGCTGCCTAAATACCCCCCGGACTCCTCCCATAAATTAAGGCCACCATACTGGTCTTCATATATATACATATACATATATATATATATATATATATATATATATATATATATATATATATATACATACATATATATAATTTATTTTTATTTTTTTGCCCATACATACTTTAACCACTTGACCACTGGGCACTTAAACCCCCTTCCTAACCAGACCAATTTTCAGCTTTCGGTGCTCTCACACTTTGAATGACAATTACTCGGTCATGCAACACTGTACCCAAATGAATTTTTTGTCCTTTTTTTCACACAAATAGAGCTTTCTTTTAGTGGTATTTAATCACCGCTGGGTTCTTTATTTTTTGCGCTATAAAAGAAAAAAGACCGAAAATTCTGTAAAAAAAATGCATTTTTCTTTGTTTCTGTTATAAAATTTTGCAAATTAGTAATTTTTTCTTCATATATTTTGGCCAAAATGTATACCGCTACATATCTTTGGTAAAAATAACCCAAATCGGTGTATATTATTTGGTCTTTGTGAAAGTTATAGAGTCCACAAGCTATGGTGCCAATCTCTGAAAATTGATCACACCTGAAGTACTGACGGCCTATCTCATTTCTTGAGACCCTAACATGCCAGAAAAGTACAAATACCCCCCAAATGACCCCTTTTTGGAAAGAAGACATTCCAAGGTATTTAGAAAGATGCATGATGAGTTTTTTGAAGTTGTCATTTTTTCCCACAATTCTTTGCAATATCAAGATTTTTTTTTTCTTTTTTTTTTTTCACAAAATTGTCATATTAGCAGGTTATTTCTCACACACCGCATATGCATACCACAAATTACACCCCAAAACACATTCTGCTATTACTCCCGAGTACGGCGATACCACAGGTGTCAGACTTTTACACAGCGTGGCCACATACAGAGGTCCAACATGCACGGAGCACCTTCAGGCGTTCTGGAGCACCCAGGCCAATTCTGACATTTCTCTCCTACATGTAAAAATCATAATTTATTTGCTAGAAAATTACATAGAACCCCAAAACATTATATATATATATTTTTTTAGCAAAGATCCTAGAGAATACAATGGCGGTTGTTGCAACTTTTTATCTCACACTGTATTTGCGCAGCAATTTTTCGAACACGTTTTGTTTGAAAAAAAAACAGTTTTGTGCTTTCAAAAAAAACAAAACAGTAAAGTTAGCCCAATGTTTTTACATAATGTGAATAATGAAGTTATGCCGAGTAAATAGATACCTAACATGTCACCCTTCAAAATTGCACACGCTCGTGGAATGGCGCCAAACTTCGCTACTTAAAAATCCCCATAGGAGACGCTTTAAAAAATTTTAGTGGTTACATGCTGTGAGTTACAGAGGAGGTCTAGGGCCAAAATTATTGCTCTCGCTCTACCGATCGCAGCGATACCTCACATGTGTGGTTTGAACACCATTTTCATATGTGGGCACAACTTACGTATGCGTTCGCTTCTGACTGCGAGCACACGTGGAAATTTTTTTTTTTTTTTTTTTTTATTGTTCATTTTACTTTATTTATTTTAGTTTGAGGCTTTTTTCCAAAAAATAAATTTTTTGATCACTTTTATTTCTATTACAAGGAATGTAAACATCCCCTGTAATAAGAATATGGCATGACAGGTCCTCTTTACAGTGAGATATGGGGGTCAATAAGACCCCACATCTCACCTCTAGGCTGGGAAGCCTGAAATAAAAAAAAAAAAAAATGATCCTGGCTTTGATCGTAGCGGTGAGTCGGTAGAAGCACCTGAGGGTGGCGAGAGGGAGGGTCGTCCCCTCTCGCCTCCCGTAAGAATGATCAAGCAGTGGAACAGCCGCTATGATCGTTCTTATGGTGTAGGGAATCGCTGGCTGAAAAAGATGATATCTGAATGATGCCTGTAGCTGCACCCATCATTCAGATATCCCCGCACAAAGTCAAGGACGTTGTATGACGACATACCAAAAATGACACCCCAAAATAGATTCTCCTGCTCCTCCTGAGTACGGCAATACCACATGTGTGAGACTTCCATAGCCTGGCCACATACAGAGGCCGAGTACAGCCGACCATGGCCGAGTATGGCTGAGCATGGCAAAGTATGGCGGGGTATGGCGGGGCATGGAGGAGCATGGCGGGGCATGGCGGAGCATGGCGGGGTATGGCGGAGTATGGCGGGGTATGGCGGGGTATGGCAGGGTATGGCGGAGTATGGCGGGGTATGGCGGAGTATGGCGGGGCATGGCGGAGTATGGCGGGGCATGGCGGGGTATTGCGGAGTATGGCGGGCCATGGCGGAGTATTGCACAGGGTTGCACAGGATCATTGCAGAGTATTGCACAGGATCATTGCAGAGTATTGCACAGGGTTGCACAGGATCATTGCAGAGTATTGCACAGGATCATTGCAGAGTATTGCACAGGGTTGCAGAGTATTTCACAGGGTTGCAGAGTATTTCACAGGGTTGCAGAGTATTTCACAGGGTTGCAGAGTATTGCACAGGGTTGCAGAGTATTTCACAGGGTTGCAGAGTATTTCACAGGGCTGCAGAGTATTTCACAGGGTTGCAGAGTATTGCACAGGGCTGCAGAGTATTTCACAGGGCTGCAGAGTATTGCACAGGGTTGCAAAGTATTGCACAGGGTTGCAGAGTATTTCACAGGGTTGCAGAGTATTGCACAGGGCTGCAGAGTATTGCACAGGGCTGCAGAGTATTTCACAGGGTTGCAGAGTATTGCACAGGGTTGCAGAGTATTTCACAGGGCTGCAGAGTATTGCACAGGGTTGCAGAGTATTGCACAGGGTTGCAGAGTATTGCACAGGGCTGCAGAGTATTTCACAGGGTTGCAGAGTATTGCACAGGGCTGCAGAGTATTTCACAGGGCTGCAGAGTATTGCACAGGGTTGCAGAGTATTGCACAGGGCTGCAGAGTATTTCACAGGGTTGCAGAGTATTGCACAGGGCTGCAGAGTATTGCACAGGGCTGCAGAGTATTTCACAGGGCTGCAGAGTATTGCACAGGGTTGCAGAGTATTGCACAGGGTCATTGCAGAGCATAGGGGGGGATGGTTGAGCATGGATGGATGGATGTGACTGTACATGTCACTGAGCTGCGCTGTGGGCACTACACATCCAGCCCACAGCGCGGCTCCCATCCGATCTCTCCCCCTCTGTACCGATCGGTACAGAGAGGGGAGGGAGGAACCGGCGTCATGACATGACGCCGGTTTGTTTACATGTGATCGCTCCGTCATTTGACGGAGCGATCACATGGTAAACGGCCGCGATCAGCGGCCGTTTACCGTTTACCGTGATGCGCCGGGTCCAGAGGATGTTCCGTGTGCGCGCCCCAGGGGGCACGCGGGAGCAGTTTTCTGGAATCACGTCATATGACGTGATCCCAGAGTTATCCAGCCGCCCTGCAGCCGTCATTTGGCTATAGGGCGGTTGGCAAGTGGTTAAGTAGATTTTTAAACGTCATTTTTTTTTTAGTCCTCATGCACACGGACGTTTTTACAGCTGCTTTTTTGAGCTTTTTTTGCAGCTTAAAAAGGCCTGTCTATGTTAGTCTATGGCTTCATGCCCACCTAGGCATTTTTGAGCTGCAAGTGGCATAGGCGTTTTTAAGCTGTAAAAAAAACCCAGGACCAGTGGGTTCTGAGAGACGTTTTTCAGCTGTAAAAATGCTCTAACGCTGAAAAACGCTCAAAAACGCTCAAAAACGTCATTCACCAACGGTTTTTAACGTTTTTGGTCCATTGAAAAAAAAAAAAAAATTAAAAAAAAAAAAAAACGCTAAAAACCGCTAACGCGGAAAAACGCTCAAAAACGCTAAAAAACGCTATTGCAAAAACGCTGAAAAAAGCTGAAAAAAGTTTAAAAAAATCACTGCAAAGATACTGGCGTTTTCATAACGTTATTTTAACAGCCTGTGTGCATGAGGGCTTAGATTGTTCTCACACATGTTAAACTAACGCTTCGATAACGTTATTTTATTTTAACGTGTGAGGACAATTTAAGCAAATAACATTTAAAAATCAACTTAACCACTTGACCTTTGGAAGATTTTCCCCTTTCATAACCAGGCCAGTTTTTGCTATTTAACTGTGCTACTGACAATTGGGCAGCCATGCAGCACTTTACCCAAATTTATTTTATATCATTTTTTTCACGCAAATAGAGCTTTCTTTTGATCGTATTTGATCCCCACTAGGTTTTTTATTTTTTGATCATAGTTTGTAGACGCTATAACTTTTGCGCAAACTAATCAATATACACGTATTGGGATTTTTTTTTACCACAAATATGTATGATTACATATTGGCCTAAACTGATGAAGAAATTAGATTTTGTACATTTTTGTTTTGGGTATGTTTTATAGCAGAAAGTGAAAAATATTGTTTTTTTTTTCAAAATTGTCTGTCTTTTTTTGTATATAGCGCAAAAAATAGAAACTACTAAGGTGATCAAATACCATCAAAAGAAAGCTCTATTTGTGGGAAAAAAAAGGACATACATTTTTTGTGGGTACAGCGGCGCACGACCGCGCAATTGTCAGTTAAAGTAACGCAGTGCCGTATCACAAAAAATGGCCTGGTCATACAGGGGGTAAACCTTCCGGAGCTGAAGTGGTTAAAGCAGTGTTCTGCCCAAAAAAATAGAAATTAAAAGCCAGCAGCTACACATACTGCAGCTGCTGGCTTTTAACAATAGGACACTTACCTGTCCTGGAGTCCAGCGATGTCGGCACCGCAGCTGATGTTTCTCTCAGCTGTCAGGTGCTGCTGCCACCATTACGGATAAGGGTATCCAGCAGTGTAGCCTTATGGCTTCACGCCGGGAACCCTACTGTGCATGCGCGAGGCCCCGCTCCTCTCTCCTACTGGCCTGGCCACAGGGAGAGGAGGAGGGAGGAGGAGGGAGCCCCGTGGTGATGTCACAGGCCGCGGCCCAGACACCTGGAAGTGGGAATAGGATACCTGCCAAAGACAGGTATCCTGTCACCCCTCCCCCCCAAAAGGTGCCAATTGTGGCACCAGAGGGGGAGAGGAGACAAATGAGCGAAAGTTCCACTTTTGGGTGGAATTCCACTTTAAATAGGGCAGAACGCTGCCTGGCCATCCTGTGCCCAATCAGAAAGATTTCCAGAGGAGTCGCAAATCCTACGTTTTCCCTCTTCGTCAGGAACCTTTCCCTACTGCTAACACTGTCCCTAACAGGCGGGGTACCTTTCCCTATACTGCCCACAAGCGAAATGCACACCAAACACATTAGCCAGAACCTAAATAGGCTCTGCCTGACCCAAGATGGCTATCAGAGTCACATGGGGTGGCATCATCCTATAGGATAGGATGACCCAGGAAACCATAAAGGAACCCTGTTCTTCTTGACTTCCTCTCCAATAACAGTGCTGCTGCAGAGAGCGCCACCTGCAGTGGAGAAAGTAGACTGCACCTGCCTACACATGCACAATCTGTGGGCAATGACCCTTGTTCTGTGCAGAGGTGCACATGTACATGTTCTCCTGATGCCATTCTGACAGGCCTATTCATACTGGTGCATTGTCACAGCTAAACTGCACATGTTAACTATGCACTGTGTGCCGTGCAGTGTCATTTATTATACATGGTATACCAACACATTGTATGGTACAGCCCAATGCACAACACATATACCCATGCATTGTGGTGTGGTGTGTGCTGCATGTTCAAAAAATGAGTAATGTACATTTTTATATCTGTTGTGATGCAATGGCAATCTATGCATACTGAATGGCAGGGGCGTTGCTAGGTCTACAAAAGATCTGGGGCTAGAGCCCATAGCAGCAAAGTAAAGAAACTCCATATGCTTGGGCAGGCATACACATGTATATAATATACGTGTGTATGTGTATATCTATCTATCTATATATATATATATATATATATATATATATATATATATATATAGCTATCATTACATCAGGGTCCCAAGAGGGACCCCCCCTTACATCATGGTCCCCAGAGAGCCCCTCCTTACATCAGGGTCCCAAAAGAGTCTCCCCCTTACATCAGGGACCCAATAGAGCCCCTCCTTACATCAGGGTCCCCAGAGAGCCTCCCCCTTACATCAGGGTCCCAGAGAGCCTTACTCTTACATCAGGGTCCCCAGAGAGCCCACCCTTACCTCAGGGTCCCCAGAGAGGAGGCAGGTGGTGAGAGATGATGTCGTCTCTCTGCTCACTTTCCTGTCCGGCTCTCCTGTGCTGCCTGCCCGCTCTCCGGTGCTGCCTGCTGCACTCACAGCCCAGCTGCAGAGAGGCCACAGCCGTCTCTGAGAGACTCGGGGCTATGGGCCCCAGATTCGGGGCTGTAGCTGCAAAAGCCACCCCCTAGCAACACCACTGCTGAATGGGTTGCCTTAATGCAACGTGCATTAACGGGTGCATGTTAACTCATTGCAGTGGATCGCTTTAGTGTAACTGGGCCCTATGGGTGGCTTCCTCTTACTTCCTTTTGTGGGACAGAAGTAAATTGAAATCTCCCCAACTGGACAAAGACAGCAAAAAAATGCATGTTTTTGGCTTTGAATGAAATATAAAACTGAATAAGGTTCGCTTTAAAGTTCCACTGCCTAGACTTTAGACACAGATGAAAACAAAAAAAAGATTTAAAAAAAAAAAAAAAAAAAGATAAAAAGCAAACTGCACACATATTGGAATCACCTTCCTTGGTGAAGGGCTTAGCAATCCTACATGAGTCTAATCAAACATCATCAGTCACCCTGACCAGGCAGCATTGAGGCTGCTGCTGCTGATGCTTTCTAATGGAATTTGCATTATTACAGCCCATACCATTATTTCTTCTATAGTCTACATCAGTGGTCTCCAAACTGGGGCCTGGGGCCAGATGTTGCCCTTTGCTTGTCTTTATCCTGCCCTTGGGACTCTCTTCCTCATACTGACACCAACTATGGGGGCATAATTTTTGCCACTGACACCAACAATGAAGGGCTATGCCTCCGACTGATACCAATGATGAGGACCCATGCACCCACTGATACCATTGGGGGGAGTACTAGTCCTCCCACTGACGCCAATGATGGGCACTATTCTTCCCACTTACACCAACAATGGTGCTCTATTCTTCTCACTGACACCAATAATGGGGAACTATTCTTCTCACTGACACCAATAATGGGGAACTATTCTTCCCACTGACACCAATAATAGGGACCTATTCCTCCCACTGGCACCAATGATGGATGGAGTATTAATTTATTTTCAAATACAATAAAACATTCTGAATTATAATATATATATGTGTGTTTTGATCCCATTGCAGACATGATTTGTATAATTATTGGACTAACGCTTGCCCTGAGTTCTGTTTCGGCTTTGAAGATCGGAGCATTTAACATCCAGTCTTTTGGGGACTCTAAGATGTCAAAACCTGAAGTGACATCAATCATTATGAAGGTGAGGATTCATTTCACTTCAGAATAAAGTGAATGTATAGCCAAAACATACTGTTTTTTCGTTTTGAATAGAACAGGGCAGGGTTAAAGCGCCTGCCAGATTATATTTTCCGCTGCAGGTGTAGCACTGGGTAAATTTGCATTCACTTCCCCTCTTGGACAGGTGTCCTCATTAGACAAATTCCCCTCACCTTAAACTGAAGACAAGTCTAAAGCCTCGTACACACGGTACGATTGTTGGCAGGGGATTGTCTGTTGACAGACTGTTGTCCTAAAATCTGACCGTTAGTAGCTTCTTTTGAAAATTGTTGTCAAATTTTCGGCCAACAAATTTTGGATGACAGGCTAGTACATTTTCGACGGACAACGGTTTGACATCAGATTTTCATATGGTCAGTACACAAATCTGTCACACAAAAGTCGAAAGTACAAACACGCATGCTTGGAATCACTGCTCACCAAACACAAAATTAGCAGAAGGGGCCCAAAGGGTGGCGCTCAAGAGCTGAAATTCCTTGTAGTACGTCATTACATTTGTGTTTGTGGCACGACAATTGTGTACCGTTAGTATGCAAGACAAGATCCTGGCACACGCCCTTTTGACAAAAATCAGACGTTTGGTTGGCCAACAATTGTACCGTGTGTACGAGGCTTTACAAACATTGCAGAGTGTAAAACATTATGACTTTACCTTGCAGGGAAAAAAAAAAACAAGAAACTTACAGCAGTATACAACTGCTTTAAAGAGGTATTAAATCCCCAAACAAAAATGTAATATATTGCAGCCTAACAATTCTTAAATTTGATAGCTGCAGTTGTTTTCTCTCCTTTAGGCTTTTTTTTCTCCTGGCGATCCAACAAGTAACACACTTCCTGTCTTGGGGTGTCTCCACTCTATGAAGGAGTAATGGAGACACCCTTCAAGAGCAGCATTGTCAATCTGGGGAGAGGTTAGAGGTCTTCATGATTAAGCCCACAAGGGTGAAATGCGTTACATTGGAGCAGGGTGGAATGACAGATAGAAGTCAATGACTGTGTGAGAGTATAAAGTGATTTTAAGCACAGTCACATTCCTTTCTCCTTCTATCACAAACAAAGGGTAGTGTTGGGGAGAGGGTAGCGTTAGATGTACTTGCAGATTTAGATAGACTTCACTAACAAGTTGAAGTGGAACTAAACTCAGCTATTGTTACCTTTGTATCAGTGGTCCAACACTTGCAAGGTCCCTTGCTGACATCTTCTCCCCTAGTTCTCCTGGGGGCATGATGATGGCACTCCCTCGCATGTGCTGGACTGCAGTCAACGCAAGCACTGTGCCGAAATGTAAACTGAGCAACGCATGCGCAGCTCAGTATACATTCTACAGAATGACAGTAAGCAGGCAGGTAGGTTTAGCTTATTGCAAAACAGACATTGCTCACAGTTTTTTACTATTGAACTTTCATTTTGCTATAACGCCAAACTCCGCTCATCTTCCTCCTCCTCCCTCCCCCCCTCCCTTCACATTTTGCACATATTTTTGGGTGGGTACCTGGTTTTGACAGGAACCCGCTCCCCCACTTTCGGTCAGATCGCTGCAGAAATCCCACCACTATTCCCCCCCTCCCTCCTTCCTCTGCAGACTTCTGGGACACATCACAGGTCCCAGGAAGCTGCGGGACCAGTCAGATCAGATGGTGCAGCATGGCTCGCACATGTACAGTAAAAAGCCAGATGTGAAGCCGCAAGCAGTCACAGCCGGCTGCCCACAGTTAGCACGCCGGCACCAGTGGCCGAAGAACGGTGAAGAAACTGCCCGGGTGAGGACATCTCTGGATCCTGGGACAGGTGTGTGCTTGTTTATTAAAAGTCAGCAGCTGCAGTTTTTGTAGCTGCTGCCTTTTAATATTTCAAATAATGACTAAAGCACCTCTTTAAGCAATTACAGCAACTGTTTTTTTTTTACTTTTGGGGTAAAGGTATTACATAAATAAATAAAAGCTGACCATGTAAGCAACCCTGTCAGTGGTTACCACGATTGCAGAGCAATTTAGGTGCCATTCAAATGAATGGCATGTCAAATGTGCATTCTGCGATCTGTCTTTCACACCTCGCCGCTTTGAAATCGTGGGTAGAATCGCGGCAATTCAAAACGCAGAGGTGTGAATGCAGCCAGACTCTGTAGGGGGCATATCAGACCTCTACAAGGTGATTACTGCTTGCACACAGAGAGCAAAGTTCCTACTCTGCATGTGGCTGGCAGGGGATAGGCTTTTCTACTGTGGCTGCTTTTTGTAGAAAAAAAACTGTACTTTGTACACCTGTCATTTTTTGCAGCTGGGATTCATTTAGCTAATTTAAAATGAAGGTTTGTTTGGGCATTCATAAAAGCTGATGAGCCAACAGGTATGGCCTATAAATGCGCTCAGATTTAGTTGCCCATCTTCCAGAATTGGCAGGTTGCTGGCCTGAGCTTGTCTTGATGGTTCCTTCTTGCATTCGCAGATATTACCTCGCTATGATATTGTGCTGATTCAGGAGGTCAGGGACTCTGATCTCAGTGCTGTTGAAACAATGATGAGTGAACTGAACAGGTAAGAATGTACTTGTCACCATTAAGCTGTTCTTTTTATAGACTGCTTTTTCCATTCTACATAAAGCTTCTTCTAAAGTAACAGAATTGTACTACCAGCAGACATCATGCTAGCTAAGTGTACCTCCCTTCCAATTAGAGTTGACTCTTTTACCTAGGACCAAACTTATTTAAGCAAAATACTGAACCTCGTGAGATGTGGCATACAGCTTTTGAAGAAGGTTGATTCATTTCTTATTATTTTGCATAATGCCGCGTACACACAACCGGACTTTCCGGCAGAAAAGGTCCGACGGAATCATTCCGTCGGACATTCCGATCGTGTGTGGGCTTCATTGGACTTTTTCTTTCTATAATTCTGACGGACCTAGAAATAGAACATGTTTCAAATCTTTCCGATGGAATCAGTTCCTGTCGGGAAAACCGCTCGTCTGTATGCTATTCTGACTGACCAAAAACGACGCTAGGGCAGCTACTGGGTATTGGCCATTGAACTTCCTTTTTCTAGTCCCGTCGTACATCATCGCTTTCTAAATGATCAGACTTCGATGTGATTGTGTGTAGGCAAGTCCGTTTCAGCAGAACTCCGACGGAAAGTCCGGTCGTGTGTACGCGGCTTTAGATAACGATATGTGCCCCACTGTATGTGCTGTATAACAAATTTGAGGATTTCTACCTTATTTCAGAGCGCCGCTCGGAGCTCATGTGAATGTTCGCCGCTCTCCTCTCCCAGTCTGACAGCCACAGCGGGAGGGGCCGAGAACCCCCTTTGGCGTCAACCGAGAGGAGGGGAGGAGAGAGGCGGGCGGTCGCGTTAGCAGAGGCATGTAAACTGACTATGCTGTCAGGGCTCAGCAGTCATGATAAAACATGGTCAGTTTACAGGAGGGAGGGCAGAACCAGGCAAGATCAGCCAGGTATTTTAGATTATAGAAAAAGACAAATTACACAGCACAATCACTGTGCTGTTTTGCATGCTTTAAGGGAACAGGATTATTATTATATATATATATATATATATTTTTTAGGGTTACAAACACTTTAAGACACTTTATACAGTATTGCGTGTGTATGTTTTAGTTTTATATTAAAAATTATTTACTTTAATTGCAGCCATTGTAAAGAACCTCAGTATTCCTATGTGGTCAGTGATTCTTTGGGACGGGATGCTTACAAGGAACGCTACCTGTTTGTCTTTAGGTGAGATTTACCTTTGAGAAGCCTGTAATCAAATATAGTCTTTTTGTATTTTACCAAGGACACAATATACCAGGTCTATGTATTATTTTGGCTGTTCACACTAAAATGCTACAGATGCTGGTTCACTTATTACTATACTATATGAATGGAGGAGCATGTGACTACCTTCTTTTTGCTATGTGACAGCCCCGATGCTTGGAGATAGGATTAGAGCTGTCCTTCATCTCTGTAAAAAAAATGACTATAGCGAATTGGAGCTTTCGTAGAGGATTCTTTTCTCATTCCCAGGATGCTGACTGGAGTGGTGGGGGCATAATATGTAATATTGTCCTGCTGGGGTGGATTGCATTAAAGTGATCTTGCTTCTTTGGCCCGCATGGGTAAAGCACATGGTAACGTGTGTGTTGCAACAACACACTCTGTTGTGGTGTGAATGGCCTTCCAGAGGTTGGAGAAATTGGGGTCCTCAGGATTTTCACTGCAGGGCTCAAACATAGTTAGGAACCCTGGTTCAGGGAAAATTTAAAATGGCACTCTGCTACTTTTGAGCATCAAAAGAGACAAGGTATTACTCAATCTGCATTATGTCTAGGTCAGACATGTGTGGAATGAAAAAAATTGTTTTGATTAGTTCATTAACTCATTTTGTTTAGTTAAATTAGTTAAATTCGCTTTCAGAATTCATTTAGTTTCATTTTGATTATTTGCTTTCGAATACAATTTAAATTTTCCGAATTCAACCGATTTGAATTCAATTCAACTGAATTTGGAAAATTTGAATTCAATTTTTTTTTTTTAATTCGAATGCACCTGCTGAAGTTTTCACATGTAAGAATTGCAATATGTTTACATTTCATATTCGATCACAAATTGGAATCATATTCGACTTTGAATTTCTTTATTTTCGGACAGAGGATTCGTTTACATTTATTATTATTGTGATTTGGAATTCGGATACATCCGATTTTCCAAATAACGAATAATGTGTCCAAATTTTGATTTTTGATGAATCAAATGTCTAGTTTAGGTCAATGATTCAAAAAGTGATGAGGATAGAAGCCAGATAACTAGGAATTTTCAGAAGGTTAGCAATGGTAGCAATTTCCTTAGTACATATGCTATAAACCTATTGATATAAGTGGATGCTTTATTCCGTGCTGTAGGTGCCTATAATTTAATATCATACTGTGTATAGAACTCTAGGAGAAGCAGTGAGCCATTACTGAAACGGGTAGGGGAGGATTTTGGGAAATGTTACTTACTAGTTGAAAACTGCAGTCATGGCTGAAAGGAAAACAATTTTTTAGGATAATTGCAATGTTAATGCAATGTTTATTAGCTCATATAGATGATTTTATATGTGCTATATCTGGAGTTGCACTTTAATTCTTGGAATGTTACACCCACTTTTAGGAATGACAAGGTCACTGCACAGGACTCCTACCATTACCACGATCATAACCTGTACACTGGAGAAGACACATTTAGCAGAGAACCATTTGTGGTCCACTTCAATTGCCCAAAGACAGGTCAGAGTGATGTTCTTAATTTCACTACCCAATAAACTGTATGATACAGGAAGCAGTCTCATCTAGAGATGTGCACGAAGTGAAAATATGTTTTCTTTTGGGTTCGTTAATAAGTTAATAATTTAGTTTTGTCATATTCGTTATGTTAGAATAATTTGTTTTCGGAATTTTCTTTCTACATTTGGTTAATATATTATTTCTTTTTTAATTGATTCCAATTGTGGAATCTATTCTTTTATTTTATTTTCTGTTCTATTCTTTTCAAAATGTTTCAAATTTCAGAAGACGGCTATAATATTATTATTATTATACAGGATTTATATAGCGCCAACAGTTTGCGCAACGCTATACAATAAAAAGGGGGGAAGTACAATTACAATACAGTTTAATACAGAAGGAATCAGAGGGCCCTGCTCGTGGAGTTTACAATCTAAAGGATATATTCATTCTATTTTATTCCATTCTAATCTAGACTATTCGATTTTTTTTCTATTCTATTCTTTTCTCCTCTATTCTTTTCTATTCTATTCTATTCTATTCAACTATATTCTGTTTTATTCTATTCTTTTTATTTTATTCTATTCTGTTTTATTCTTTTTTATTCTATTCAATTCTTTTCTACCTGTTTCTATTTTATTCTATTCCTTTCAATTCTATTCTATTTCTTTTATATTCTAATCTATAAGGCAGCCTAGGGTCTTGTTCACAATATGTGCAGAGACGTCAGTTCTTCTGCATGTGTTCTGCAAGAGCACAAAAAAAAAAAAATGTTCTCTATGTGCCCTGTTCACACCACAACACTGGTATCACATGCAGATCTGCAACGTGTATGCAGTTTTCTGAGCTGAAAAAAAAACTGACGTGACATCAACACTTTAGTGTGAACAGGGCACATAACTGATGTGCATCAAAACTGATGCCAACATGCATAAAAACTCACTGAAACGTGCATAAAAACTGATGTAAACTCATGTCTTTGCAAGTGAAATCTGTGCGGTCTAGGTTTATAAGAAAAAGTGAAATTCAGGTGGTTTCTATGAGTTGCTTCATGTTTTGCATAATCATAATGTGACTGAAGTTTCATTACATAATAGCCAAGCCACCTAGAAATTTTAGGTTTAGAGTTTGAGTAACCAAGTGGTTTCTCATATATACTAAGGACCCTCAACAATGAGTTTTCTTAGCTAAGACAACTGACTCTGTCCCTACTTATACCCTGTATTTTGTGTTTTTGGCCACCTTGGTGTGTTACAATGACTTCTTTTGTGTTCTCTGTATTATTATTATTATTATAATACAGGATTTATAAAGCGCCAACAGTTTGCGCATCGCTTTACAACATGAGGGTAGACATTACAGTTACGATACAATTCAATACAGGAGGAATCAGAGAGCCCTGCTCGTTAGAGCTTACAATCTGATATAAAATGAATTAAAAATCTAACAGGTAGAGTGGAATCTACTTGGAATGGCCATGGTAGGTGTGCATAACTGAATTTAAAGCAAGCCTGTCATAAGTTGGAACCATGTGACCTAACCTCATAAATATAGAATGGTTGCCTCTTGATTCCGCTTGGTAGCAGTATTTTGCCCATCAGAGCAAAACAAGATGTTCAAGTGGAACCACCAGGAGCACATGCTAAATTTCCTATCACCACCATTTATGGATTAGGGGATTAGGTAACTACCAGATAACAGTAATTGTGCTAAAACAACAAAATGTTAACATGGGTAATAGCCTTCTCCTACTCTACTAAAAGTGAATGTAATAATCACCTTCCTTGTTTCTCTTGGAGATTTACCCCAATGTCCTGGTCACACACCATCACACATGAGGGAAAATCTGAAGGATACAGGAAGATGCAAAAGTTGACAGATGTTTTAGTCTCACTCTTAATTTAAAAAATTAAAGTTAGAGACATGGATTCATTTACAGGGCTAAAACTTAGCATTGGGCAAATTAATTATGACTGATATAAGAAACTGTTTTGTGGACTGTCCCTGTGGTATCTCTAGAAAAAAAAACGACATATTATTTTAAGTGGACTAAATCTTTAAGTAAACCAGAAGCAATAAATAAATACCAATACAGGGCCATATATGTCATAATATCATTTTTTTCCCCAGCAATTCAAGATTTTGTGCTGGTTCCTCTACACGCTGCACCTAAGGATGCTGTTCGTGAAATAGATGCCTTGTATGATGTTTACCGTGATGTGTTGGACAAATGGCAAACTGATGTAAGCACTGTGACCCTGCATGTATAATGATTTTTTTTAATATATAACAATATTCCACATTTTATAGTATGTACTATAGAAAAATTTGACATTTACCTTCCATGGAAATTCCACATGTACATCTAGAAGAGAAATCCACATGGTTGATTATAGTGCTGTATTGTAAATGGTGGTGTTGCATATAGAGCACCAATCTCATTGGCTGCTTTCTAAGAAAGTATACAAATGGGTGTTATGGTTTGTTTTCTGTAAAGGAATGATTTTGCTGCTACTAGCCACCAGTCTGGATCTCTCTTTCATGACCTAGATACATACAGTGCTGTGAAAAAAGTATTCCTGATTTTTTATTTTTTGCATATTTGTCACACCTAAATGATTCAGATCATCAAACAAACTTTAATATTACACAAAGATAACCCGAGTAAATACAAAATACATTTTTTAAATGGTGATTTCATTTATTAAGGGAAAAAAGCTGCTCAAACCTGCTTGGCCCTATGTGAAAAACAAAATGCTCAAATTACTTGATTCAAATCATGGAGAGTGTATGGCCTCACAATATGAAATACGCAAGATATATCTTAGAAAAATGTACCATCGTCCAAATTTTTTAGGGAGAAAATTTGGGAGTATGGGCCCCACCTCCAACTCACCAAGAAAAAGACAGCAGGTGGACTATTGCGGTACATATACAAAGGGTAAAGCTAATAATGCAAATTACTGATAAAAATTTTTCACAAAATTTATTAATACAAAAAAATAGCAAAAAGACAAAACATGTCATTTAAAAGGTTCAGATGACATGATCTTTCGACATGTTTCGCGGTTTTACCACTTCATCAGGACAATATATCTGTAAAAATACATATCAGAGTACAGAGATAAATGTCATATATAAGATTTCACACAATTACATAATGGGGGAGATAAAGTGAGGAAATGGAACTGCTTACCCGAGCCTCGGGGTGTGCAGCAACGAAATAACCCGGCTGAGCCTCCCCCAGCGATTGGGAAGGGGATATACAGCACCGGCCAAAGTCTGAATAAAGTAAGTATGGAGATGAAAAATCGTATGCTAATGCAGGTGTCGGTCATAAATAGTGAAGTGATCAGTTAGCAACGAGAATAGAAAAGACAGCCAGCATGTGGGAGGGTCGTGTGGGGATGATATCATTCCCACTTCCCTCTCCCCTTTCCCATCCCCACACGACCCTCCCACACGCTGGCTGTCTTTTTTAACTACTCCCTTCTGTTCCTCCATGCCTGGGTACAGAAAACGGGGTTGTTCTTGGAAAAACAATCGGCCGAAGGATCGACCGGAAGTCAAGAGCAAAGCAGCAGCCACTGTCTGTAATACCCTGGCCAAGCAGACTGAGGAGATGTGCATGATGGCTGAGTCTCTTCCAGAACCAGATCTCTCTGCGTCCTCCTTGGAGTTTGCTGACATAATACAGGCTATTACTGCTTGCCGTACCACACTAACGGACAAAATAGATCATGTCTACATGGAGCTCAGACTGATCCGGCGGGACCTGGACACGTTCCGAGGCCGCATGGCAGAGGAGGAGCAGCGGGTCTCCTCGGCTGAGGACATGCAAAGGGACCACTCGGCAAACCTCCACGCGCTGAAAGTCAGGGTCAAGCACCTGGAGGCTAGAGCGGATTATGCCGAAAATCAGAACCGTCGCAATAACTTGCGTGTTGGATAGCAACATGGTTTAATATCTTACTTCTGGTATCTCACTTCCTGTTTGACACAGCCAGGTAGGAATGAAACACATCAAAGCTTTGTGATCAGAAGAACAATGCCTTGGCTCAAGCCCACCTGCTGTGACATGTGTGAGTACAAGCTTCAAAGAGACCACTGCTGCAAAGATGTCTATTGAGATTTGACACAGGGCTGATAGAGACGCTGGCCCTGGGGGACAATAAAGCATGCCTCCTGGAGAATGGGCAGACATTTGAAATGATACCTCTATAAAAGGCAAATGGGGGTGGCTACGAGTGGGCGTGTATGTTTGAATGTAAGGGACATACAGGCTTTTGTTCCCTCTCTTGGTTGCTGAGAAGCCTGCTGTAAGGTCATCCCCTTTGCTATCTTGGGACCTTGCTCTGACCGAGGGCTTGGGCCTATATTCCATGAGGCCCAGACCCCTTTTATCATCCAGAACCCGCAGAGGAAACCATGTGTGATAAGTATCCTTGATATTTCATTGTTGTTATATGTTGTAGAGATGTGCTGTTAGTATAATGTGTTCTGATTGTAAGCTATGTAACATTGTAATACCCTTTTAGTACTTTTATGATAGTTTCCTAACTCCTTGGGAAATAAAATAAGATATTATTTTACTAGCAGCACCGTGTGTTTGGTTTCATAGCTAACCTGGTATTATTGTGATATTAACAATAGCATATGCTCAGAGTTTAATAGGCCAACTAATTATAGGGACTAGACAAATTAATACACAGATATAATTATTAATATCATTAATATCATAAATATCATTTGACCATGTCCGAACTTACCTCCGAGCCAAAAGCTTTAAGTATAGTATGCTTTTCCCAGCGAGACTCTGGTTTCAAGACGGAGAACAGGTGCCCTTCTTCATGTCACCTGAGGAGGCATCCTCCTGGCTGGATACTGTTAGTTTAGGGTGATGTCGGCTGCTACCTCCTACTTTCCTGGACTACCTATGGCCTTACATAAACTACAGGATCCTGCTCTTTTGGGATGCCCTGCGGCTCACGAGATTGCTGCCCGAGGTGGGAACTGATCTTGTCGACCTATGTATGTCTCGCCTAAGTCCTAGCACCTGTAGCCTCGTGGAAACTGAGCTACATTTTTGCCTTTTATTTTTCTTTTTGTTCCCAGATGTTTATTAGCTACCCAGGACGTTTCTGTGAACTGTAACAATTTCTGTACCCCCAGATTGCTGGGTGATCTGCACTCCACTTATCCTCCAGATGACCCTAGCTGTTATGGGTTAACAGATTTATGCACTGTATGCCTGTTGCACATGTTGCCTCCGTTGCATGGCAACCTGCTGTGCCTGGGTTGGGAAGATATACCTCTCCCAGTTTTAGGGGGGTCGGTGGGGTGGGGGGGTGTTCTGTTACTTTCTTTATTATTTTCTTGTTTTTTATGAATGTATGTAAGTGACACAATTAGTCGTACCTAATGTATGCTTAACCCCACTGGGCAATTCGGCGGCTGGCATCCTGCCGTGTGGATGTGGTCCATCTCCGCTGGCACCGATCCCTGAGTCTCCTTCTATGATGTTGGTCCTAGTGCTCTGATGACAACCCTTACTGTGATCTCCTGGAACACCAGAGGCCTTAACTCTCCTATAAAGAGGTCCTTGGTACTCCAGTTTCTAAAGACCTATAATCCTCATATCTGTGTGTTCCAGGAGACTCATCTAGTGGGGAGGAAGACTCTCAGTCTTAGAAAGCCCTGGGTGGGCCACCACTATCACTCAAGCTATTCTAATTTTGACAGGGGTGCGAGTATTCTGATACGTAAATCCTTACCCTTTAGACTGCTGGACCTGGTGCGTGACCCAAATGGATGATATGTGGTGATTCATGCTATAGTGGAGTCTTTAGAAGTTGAGCTGGTAGGACTCCATATACCTCCCTCTGCCTCTATTAAGTTGCTTCATAAGCTTACTTCTCTCATTGCCAAGTACCGTACAGACAACGTGATTTTCATGAAAGATTTTAATATGCCACCTAACCCTGAACTTGACCGGTTCACCTCCGTAGGCGGCTCCTCATTGGACCTCTCCACGCACCAATGCTGCTTCAGCTGTCCCTGGAGGGGCATCCCTCAGATAAATTGTGGAGATTATCCAGATTCTGGATCTCCAACCCTGAGGTGGACTCTGGGCTTAGTCAGCAGATCCATGCATACTGGTCCCATAATCCTGGGTCTGCCTCAGAGTCTGTGGTGTGTGATGCCTTCAAGGCTTTCTGTAGGGGTCACTATCAGACGCTCATAGGAGGGATTCGCAGACAGATGAAAGCTGAATTAGTTAAAGCTGGGGACGCAGCTAACTCCTTGGAGAAACAGTACGTCCAGACCAAGAATCCGCTGATCCATGAACAGCTTCAGGAAAGTACTAGAGCTGTCCTTCTGCTTCGTACTTCCCTGACTAAAAAAAAAAAGGACTTCAGCAGTCTCAAAGAATCTTTGAGGAGGGTGAACGGAATGGTAGGTTGCTATCCTGGCTGGCCCGTGAGCAGTCGTCCTCTATGAGTATTCCCTGCATAGTCGACATGGATGAGACCCAACAGACTGTGTCTAGGACAATTACTGACTGTTTCACTTCATATCACACTGCACTTTACTCCTCCCAGGTAAACTACTCTATGGAAGACCCTCACATATATCCTTCTGACATTGATTTCCCTTTCCTCACCACGACTTACAGAGACCAGCTCGACTCTCCTATTACCCTTAAGGTGGTTCAGTGGGCGATGTCCTCTCTCCAGGCAGGTAAGACGCCAGGGCCTGACGGATTCCCCACTGAATTCTACAGGAACTATCTAGAGGACTTGGCACTTAGAATCCACTCTTACTGTCTTCCTTGGGGGAGGGATCCTTGCCGGCCTCCTTGTCAGAGGCTCTGATAGTAGTGGTCCCCAAACCTGGCAAGGACCTGGAACTCTGTAAATCTTACTGTCTGATATCTTTGATAAATGTGGATGTCAAGCTCCTAGCAAAGATACTGGCGAACCGTTTGAACAGGGTAGTTACATCCTTGGTGCATTCGTAGATTGTTTACCCATATAAATCTGGCCGAGGAAGGCAGTTCAGTGGTGGTTGCAGCGTTAGATGCCGAGAAAGCATTTGACTCGATTGAGTGGCTTTTTCTCTGGCAGGTGCTAGAATGCTTTGGCTTTGGACCTAGGTTCATCTCCCTGATTCAACTCTTGTATAGGAATCCAACCGCCAGAGTCAGAGTTAATGGCCTATTGTCTGCTCCCTTCCATCTAAACAGGGGAACCAGACAAGGCTGCCCCTTCTCCCCAGGGCTCTTTGCTTTGGCAATGGAGCCCCTGAAAATCTTCTTGTGCCAGGACCCCAGGGTGAAGGGAATTCCAGTTGGAGTACTTCAAGAAAAGGTATCTCTTTATGCGGACGATGAGTTGTTATACCTGGCTGAAGTCTGCTTTAGAGATAATTGACCAATTTTGCCGGTTTCCTGGGACCCGTGTCAATTGGGACAAGTCAGTCCTGTTTTCCCTTCACCCCTCGGGCTCTGGAGTGGACACTCAGACCCTCCTTCAGTGGGTAGAGGCGTTTACATACTTGGGGGTAAAAGTTAGAGGATCCCTACTTGCTTATTTGGAAGACAACCTTATGCCCTTGGTCACCCAGTTCAATAGGAAGTGCCATTCATGGAAGACACCCTGCCACTGTCGCCAGGTAGGTAGGGTAAACCTACTGAAAATGGTTTACCTTCCCAAATTTTTGTATTTCTTCAGAAACACTCCGATCCCTATCCCTAACTCTCTTTGTCTGGGCAGGAAAAACCCCACGATTGGCAAAGCGAACGCTACAACTCCCTCTTTCTTAGGGGGGCTGGCAATGCCTCACTTCCAACTTTATTACTTAGCAGCAGTACTAGTGACTGTCCGCTGGTGGTTTAGCCAACCCAGACAAAACCCTGCAGTGTTATTGGAGGCACCTATTTTAGGGTCCTATGCAGACCTGAGCAATCTAGTTTATAGGGGACCCAAGGCCCATCCTGCAGTGACAACCCTAATGAAAACAATTGTTCGTGTATGGCAGCAAGCAGGGGATATCTACAAGACGGATTCTACCCTGTCCCCTCATACCCCCTTATGGGGTAATCCACTGCCTAAGCATTGTTATCAAGTACCAGATCCCCAGCTCTGGGCATCCAAGGGAATTATAACTCTCAAACATATTTTCACAGAAGGATCTCTCTCCTTCTCGGTGCTGCGAGAGAAATACGCTATACCCGCCTCTATGGCCTTCGCATACTACCAGCTTAGACACGCGACACAGGCACAATTACCTAGCCCTATAACCCTTCAAACGGACCCGACGGAGCGCCTACTGGTTTTGAAAAACCTCTATCTCCCCTTTACTTCTATCTTGCCTCAGCTCACACGACCACTCTGAGGACAGTATACGACAAGTGGAGGGCTGACATACCGGGGTTGACTGAGGAGGACTGGGAGGACTTGGTGAGTGGCTATATCACTAAAATGATCTCTGCTAGAGACCGTTTCATCTAACTTAAATTCCTTCATAGAGCCTATTTTACCCCGGTAAGATTAGCCAAAGTTTATCCTGAGACAAGTCCCATCTACTCTAGGTGCTGTTCCTTCCCGGGAACATTCTTCCACATGGTATGGGAATGCCCCCTTATCCATCAGTTTTGGGAAAAAGTAATTGGGGCTTTGAATGATTTTGGAGACTGGTCCCTTAGACAGAATACGGCCTTAGCGCTACTTTGCACCATGAAGGACATTGTGGCCTCCAGGCATGTGAAATTATTGCTCTTCTATACTCTATACTACACCAGAAGAGAGATTCTCCTTAGGTGGAAACAACCAACGCCAAAAAAATTTGATAAGGTCTGGTCACAATGGATCAACGCACACGGCTCAATCTCTTAAGATCATTGTATTATCCTATGAGCTGTTCCTTTGCTGACGTTCTATGACTATATTGTCCTGTGAGATGCTCCTATGTTAGTATCCTTCCATCCCCCCCTCACTCCCCTCCTTCATAGGGCACTATGATGACTGTGATTGTCGTATTGATTTCTATGCTTGATTGTACACCAGAAGAAACGTCAAATTCTGACCTCTTACACGCCTTGGCTTCTTAGCCTATCAACTTCCTTGTATTGACTGTGTATTGTGTCACTGTTAACGTGTATAAATCACTTTGTTTCTTTTTGAATAAAAATTCATCTGTTAAAAAAAATTGTATTGCTCTATTTTGTGAAACTAATAAAAATTATTGAAACAGAACTTTTTGGAAGATGCGTCCCCTTACATCTGACGTAAAACGAACACAGCATTTCATAAAAGGAACATCATTCCAACAGTCACATATGGTGGTGGTAATGTGATGGTCTAGGGCTGCTTTGCAGCGTCAGGACTTGGATGACTTGCCATAATTGATGGAACCATTAATTATGCACTCTACCAGAAAATCCTGAAGGAGAATGTCCAGCCATCAGTTGGTGACCTCAAGCTAAAGCACACTTGGGTTATGCAGCAAGATCATGTTCTGAAACACACCAGCAAGTCTACCTCTGAATGGCTCAAAAGAAAAAAAGAAATTAATGTTTTGGAGTGGCCTAGTCAAAGTCCGGACTTAAATCCGATTGAGATGCTGTGGCATGACCTGATACAGGCCATTAATGGTCGTAAACCCTCCAATGTGGCTGAATTAAAACAATTCTGCAAAGAAGAGTGGGCCAAGAATTCCTCCACAGCGATGTGAAAGACTCATTGCTAGTTATTGCAAATGCTTGATTGCAGTTGTTGCCGTCAAGGGTGGCACAACCAGTTTTTAGGTTTAGGCGGCGATTACTTTTTCACATAGGACCAGGCAGAATTGGACAGCTTTTTTCCCTTAATAAATGAAATCATCAATTAAAACTGCATTCTGTATTTACTCGGGTTATCTTTGCATAATAGTAAAATTTGTTTGATGATCTGAATCAATTAAGTGTGAAAAATATGCAAAAAAATTAAAAATCAGGAAGGGGGCATATACTTTTTTACAACACTGTACAATAAGAATGTGGCTAGTTCCTAATGTAGCACTGGAGCAACTTTGTACCGGTATTAATGATGGACTGTGGTAATATAAGTATAAGGAGATAAGGCAAAAGAGTCACCAGAGAAAATAGAAAAGGGGAGGGCAGACATGAAATGAAATATAAGAAGCGAGCAAGTGTAAAAAGATAAAAATTAAGAAACGCTAATTTTATAGAAAAGCTAAAGCTTCAGAAAGAGAAAGAACATAGAAGGTAAAATAGAGAGTAATCCATATGTTACATAGCCATCATTACAGGAGTCACAAAATCTATTAAAAATGGGCAATAATATATTGTAAAGAGAAGACAGCATCAAGTAAAATGTAATAGTGAAGTGATAAATAAAAATTATATTGTAATGTTCAGTAGGTTAGATGCATAGGAAGAGTTAAGCTCATCAATTTCCATACATTCTGCTCTTTAGTTATTTCCAGAGAAAGAAAGAGACAGAATAAAAACTATTATGCCCCGTACACACGGTCGGATTTTCCGATGGAAAATGTGTGATAGGACCTTGTGTAGGCTCCATCACACATTTTCCATCGGATTTTCCGACACACAAAGTTTGAGAGCAGGATATAAAATTTTCCGACAAAAAAATCAGTTGTCGGAAATTCCGATTGTGTGTACACAAATCCGACGGACAAAGTGCACGCATGCTCAGAATAAATAAAGAGATGAAAGCTATTGGCCACTGCCCCGTTTATAGTCCTGACGTACGTGTTTTACGTCACTGCGTTCAGAACGATCGGATTTTCTGACAACTTTGTGTGACCGTGTGTATGCAAGACAAGTTTGAGCCAACATCCATCGGAAAAAATCCTAGGATTTTGTTGTCGGAATGTCCGAACAAAGTCCGACCGTGTGTACGGGGCATAAGACATGTGCAATCCGTTTCGTAACGAATCGAAATTCGGACGAATTTTGTATCTTTCGGACATTCGGATGCATCCGAATAAAAAAATAACAAATTTCAACTAACACGAAAGAATTTAAAAGCAGAACAGAAGATTTGGGACTTTAAATGAGGTTAGGTAGGGGGCGTTCAACTCCCCTCCTCCATCCCGGTTCAATATGTATACCAAGGGAGAAGAGCAAAGGGCGGGACTTTAAATGAGGCACACGGGGGCAAGTACAAAGGTCCAGTATAAAACAGGTTTTATTATATTCAAAATTGGCATATATTCACATGATTTTAAATGTACATAGCTACTATTCTTACTCTATATTACATCAAAGTATACATTCCAACAAGGACTTAGAATTACATTGCATGAACAATTTAAGAGCTAGAATCACAAGTAGAGAATATATGACACATTAAAGTGTCTAATATACAGGTTACAAAAACAGGGGAAAATAACGAGTGGAAATGGAACGTGGTACATGATTTTTGATGAGGTATGCCTATAGGTAGATGTAAGCTCTACGCGTTTCGGGACTTAATCGCCACTCTTCAGGAGCAAAAACCAAGGTAACCTAGGAATATGGAAAACAGTTGTATTTATAGGGAGAAAGTTGCTGTGGGGGAAAATAATGGATACGTGTGGAGTATATTCCCCACATAGTACACCTAGCCCATCAAACTTACATGCATATACTTGCGCACACAGGTGGCGGGGCCCCGCGAGTCAGGTCAGCCACTGATGTCACGCTCCGGAGCTGAGGGGGCCTCCTGGGGCGGCACACCACCAACCCAAGCACCACCCCAGACGGGTCACAGAGGGAAAGCATGATGATGATTGGTGAGATGAGGGAGAGTTGGGTAAATTGAGCTGGACAATAATCCTCAGAGAAGTGGAAAGCCTGTGAAAGATAAGTGACATGTAAATTGGACTGATGGGCGACGTGTTAGGTAGGTGATGGGTGGAAGTGAGGTGAAGAGGAGAGGAAAAGTGAAAACAAAGGAAAGTGAAAACAGCCAAAGAAGGGGGAAACTAAGGTAAAAAGTGAGGGAAAAAAAGAGAAATATCGGGGGTGACAAAGAAAATCTTTACCTGCTGCAAAGATGAATGGGGATGAATGGCCAAAGTGCATGGAGAGGCCAGGGAGAGGTAACCAGGAGAAAGCCAAAACGGGGGACCTGATCCGGGGGGAGGCCCAGGAGGGACGAGCCACCACAGGGGGGCCCCCAACGTCATGTACCAGCGGGAGAAGGGGGCGAGGGAGGCGCAATGGCGGAGATGGCCAGACACACCAAGCCAGTCCACCGACAGCGTCCCAACAAGCCCCTCCAATCGCTGGAGATGGACAGCTCACCGGCCGGCTTTATCCGCGCCACAAGGACGCCGAACCGCCGGCATGAGCGGCATGATGTCGACGCGCAGTGGGGGAAGCCCCTCCCCCCGCGTCACATCGAGGGGGCGGGGATACCCCCAGTGCGCGTCGCAGCTCCGGAGGGTGAAACAAGGCCCAACCAAAAACAAACGACGGCCCAGCCAACCAGGCACAAATACAGCATGCATAGCCTGACAATGGGAAGATGCGGCATCGAATTAATAATTGGGGATAAAATGGCAAAAGATAAACTGAATAGATGGGGGGCTGAGGATAAAAAAGAGATAGAAATAAAAAATCAAAAATAAATAATAAAAATAAAAATAATAAAGTAGAAAAGCATGATAGATAAGGTTAGTGCCTATCCGTGTGCCTCCATCCCTAATTAAAATATTTAAAAGCAGAACAGAAGATTTGGGACTTTAAATGAGGTTAGGTAGGGGGCGTTCAACTCCCCTCCTCCATCCCGGTTCAATATGTATACCAAGGGAGAAGAGCAAAGGGCGGGACTTTAAATGAGGCACACGGGGGCAAGTACAAAGGTCCAGTATAAAACAGGTTTTATTATATTCAAAATTGGCATATATTCACATGATTTTAAATGTACATAGCTACTATTCTTACTCTATATTACATCAAAGTATACATTCCAACAAGGACTTAGAATTACATTGCATGAACAATTTAAGAGCTAGAATCACAAGTAGAGAATATATGACACATTAAAGTGTCTAATATACAGGTTACAAAAACAGGGGAAAATAACGAGTGGAAATGGAACGTGGTACATGATTTTTGATGAGGTATGCCTATAGGTAGATGTAAGCTCTACGCGTTTCGGGACTTAATCGCCACTCTTCAGGAGCAAAAACCAAGGTAACCTAGGAATATGGAAAACAGTTGTATTTATAGGGAGAAAGTTGCTGTGGGGGAAAATAATGGATACGTGTGGAGTATATTCCCCACATAGTACACCTAGCCCATCAAACTTACATGCATATACTTGCGCACACAGGTGGCGGGGCCCCGCGAGTCAGGTCAGCCACTGATGTCACGCTCCGGAGCTGAGGGGGCCTCCTGGGGCGGCACACCACCAACCCAAGCACCACCCCAGACGGGTCACAGAGGGAAAGCATGATGATGATTGGTGAGATGAGGGAGAGTTGGGTAAATTGAGCGGGACAATAATCCTCAGAGAAGTGGAAAGCCTGTGAAAGATAAGTGACATGTAAATTGGACTGATGGGCGACGTGTTAGGTAGGTGATGGGTGGAAGTGAGGTGAAGAGGAGAGGAAAAGTGAAAACAAAGGAAAGTGAAAACAGCCAAAGAAGGGGGAAACTAAGGTAAAAAGTGAGGGAAAAAAAGAGAAATATCGGGGGTGACAAAGAAAATCTTTACCTGCTGCAAAGATGAATGGGGATGAATGGCCAAAGTGCATGGAGAGGCCAGGGAGAGGTAACCAGGAGAAAGCCAAAACGGGGGACCTGATCCGGGGGGAGGCCCAGGAGGGACGAGCCACCACAGGGGGGCCCCCAATGTCATGTACCAGCGGGAGAAGGGGGCGAGGGAGGCGCAATGGCGGAGATGGCCAGACACACCAAGCCAGTCCACCGACAGCGTCCCAACAAGCCCCTCCAATCGCTGGAGATGGACAGCTCACCGGCCGGCTTTATCCGCGCCACAAGGACGCCGAACCGCCGGCATGAGCGGCATGACGTCGACGCGCAGTGGGGGAAGCCCCTCCCCCCGCGTCACATCGAGGGGGCGGGGATACCCCCAGTGCGCGTCGCAGCTCCGGAGGGTGAAACAAGGCCCAACCAAAAACAAACGACGGCCCAGCCAACCAGGCACAAATACAGCATGCATAGCCTGACAATGGGAAGATGCGGCATCGAATTAATAATTGGGGATAAAATGGCAAAAGATAAACTGAATAGATGGGGGGCTGAGGATAAAAAAGAGATAGAAATAAAAAATCAAAAATAAATAATAAAAATAAAAATAATAAAGTAGAAAAGCATGATAGATAAGGTTAGTGCCTATCCGTGTGCCTTCATCCCTAATTAAAATATTTAAAAGCAGAACAGAAGATTTGGGACTTTAAATGAGGTTAGGTAGGGGGCGTTCAACTCCCCTCCTCCATCCCGGTTCAATATGTATACCGAGGGAGAAGAGCAAAGGGCGGGACTTTAAATGAGGCACACGGGGGCAAGTACAAAGGTCCAGTATAAAACAGGTTTTATTATATTCAAAATTGGCATATATTCACATGATTTTAAATGTACATAGCTACTATTCTTACTCTATATTACATCAAAGTATACATTCCAACAAGGACTTAGAATTACATTGCATGAACAATTTAAGAGCTAGAATCACAAGTAGAGAATATATGACACATTAAAGTGTCTAATATACAGGTTACAAAAACAGGGGAAAATAACGAGTGGAAATGGAACGTGGTACATGATTTTTGATGAGGTATGCCTATAGGTAGATGTAAGCTCTACGCGTTTCGGGACTTAATCGCCACTCTTCAGGAGCAAAAACCAAGGTAACCTAGGAATATGGAAAACAGTTGTATTTATAGGGAGAAAGTTGCTGTGGGGGAAAATAATGGATACGTGTGGAGTATATTCCCCACATAGTACACCTAGCCCATCAAACTTACATGCGTATACTTGCGCACACAGGTGGCGGGGCCCCGCGAGTCAGGTCAGCCACTGATGTCACGCTCCGGAGCTGAGGGGGCCTCCTGGGGCGGCACACCACCAACCCAAGCACCACCCCAGACGGGTCACAGAGGGAAAGCATGATGATGATTGGTGAGATGAGGGAGAGTTGGGTAAATTGAGCGGGACAATAATCCTCAGAGAAGTGGAAAGCCTGTGAAAGAGAAGTGACATGTAAATTGGACTGATGGGCGACGTGTTAGGTAGGTGATGGGTGGAAGTGAGGTGAAGAGGAGAGGAAAAGTGAAAACAAAGGAAAGTGAAAACAGCCAAAGAAGGGGGAAACTAAGGTAAAAAGTGAGGGAAAAAAAGAGAAATATCGGGGGTGACAAAGAAAATCTTTACCTGCTGCAAAGATGAATGGGGATGAATGGCCAAAGTGCATGGAGAGGCCAGGGAGAGGTAACCAGGAGAAAGCCAAAACGGGGGACCTGATCCGGGGGGAGGCCCAGGAGGGACGAGCCACCACAGGGGGGCCCCCAATGTCATGTACCAGCGGGAGAAGGGGGCGAGGGAGGCGCAATGGCGGAGATGGCCAGACACACCAAGCCAGTCCACCGACAGCGTCCCAACAAGCCCCTCCAATCGCTGGAGATGGACAGCTCACCGGCCGGCTTTATCCGCGCCACAAGGACGCCGAACCGCCGGCATGAGCGGCATGACGTCGACGCGCAGTGGGGGAAGCCCCTCCCCCCGCGTCACATCGAGGGGGCGGGGATACCCCCAGTGCGCGTCGCAGCTCCGGAGGGTGAAACAAGGCCCAACCAAAAACAAACGACGGCCCAGCCAACCAGGCACAAATACAGCATGCATAGCCTGACAATGGGAAGATGCGGCATCGAATTAATAATTGGGGATAAAATGGCAAAAGATAAACTGAATAGATGGGGGGCTGAGGATAAAAAAGAGATAGAAATAAAAAATCAAAAATAAATAATAAAAATAAAAATAATAAAGTAGAAAAGCATGATAGATAAGGTTAGTGCCTATCCGTGTGCCTTCATCCCTAATTAAAATATTTAAAAGCAGAACAGAAGATTTGGGACTTTAAATGAGGTTAGGTAGGGGGCGTTCAACTCCCCTCCTCCATCCCGGTTCAATATGTATACCGAGGGAGAAGAGCAAAGGGCGGGACTTTAAATGAGGCACACGGGGGCAAGTACAAAGGTCCAGTATAAAACAGGTTTTATTATATTCAAAATTGGCATATATTCACATGATTTTAAATGTACATAGCTACTATTCTTACTCTATATTACATCAAAGTATACATTCCAACAAGGACTTAGAATTACATTGCATGAACAATTTAAGAGCTAGAATCACAAGTAGAGAATATATGACACATTAAAGTGTCTAATATACAGGTTACAAAAACAGGGGAAAATAACGAGTGGAAATGGAACGTGGTACATGATTTTTGATGAGGTATGCCTATAGGTAGATGTAAGCTCTACGCGTTTCGGGACTTAATCGCCACTCTTCAGGAGCAAAAACCAAGGTAACCTAGGAATATGGAAAACAGTTGTATTTATAGGGAGAAAGTTGCTGTGGGGGAAAATAATGGATACGTGTGGAGTATATTCCCCACATAGTACACCTAGCCCATCAAACTTACATGCGTATACTTGCGCACACAGGTGGCGGGGCCCCGCGAGTCAGGTCAGCCACTGATGTCACGCTCCGGAGCTGAGGGGGCCTCCTGGGGCGGCACACCACCAACCCAAGCACCACCCCAGACGGGTCACAGAGGGAAAGCATGATGATGATTGGTGAGATGAGGGAGAGTTGGGTAAATTGAGCGGGACAATAATCCTCAGAGAAGTGGAAAGCCTGTGAAAGAGAAGTGACATGTAAATTGGACTGATGGGCGACGTGTTAGGTAGGTGATGGGTGGAAGTGAGGTGAAGAGGAGAGGAAAAGTGAAAACGTCATGCCGCTCATGCCGGCGGTTCGGCGTCCTTGTGGCGCGGATAAAGCCGGCCGGTGAGCTGTCCATCTCCAGCGATTGGAGGGGCTTGTTGGGACGCTGTCGGTGGACTGGCTTGGTGTGTCTGGCCATCTCCGCCATTGCGCCTCCCTCGCCCCCTTCTCCCGCTGGTACATGACGTTGGGGGCCCCCCTGTGGTGGCTCGTCCCTCCTGGGCCTCCCCCCGGATCAGGTCCCCCGTTTTGGCTTTCTCCTGGTTACCTCTTCCTGGCCTCTCCATGCACTTTGGCCATTCATCCCCATTCATCTTTGCAGCAGGTAAAGATTTTCTTTGTCACCCCCGATATTTCTCTTTTTTTCCCTCACTTTTTACCTTAGTTTCCCCCTTCTTTGGCTGTTTTCACTTTCCTTTGTTTTCACTTTTCCTCTCCTCTTCACCTCACTTCCACCCATCACCTACCTAACACGTCGCCCATCAGTCCAATTTACATGTCACTTATCTTTCACAGGCTTTCCACTTCTCTGAGGATTATTGTCCCGCTCAATTTACCCAACTCTCCCTCATCTCACCAATCATCATCATGCTTTCCCTCTGTGACCCGTCTGGGGTGGTGCTTGGGTTGGTGGTGTGCCGCCCCAGGAGGCCCCCTCAGCTCCGGAGCGTGACATCAGTGGCTGACCTGACTCGCGGGGCCCCGCCACCTGTGTGCGCAAGTATATGCATGTAAGTTTGATGGGCTAGGTGTACTATGTGGGGAATATACTCCACACGTATCCATTATTTTCCCCCACAGCAACTTTCTCCCTATAAATACAACTGTTTTCCATATTCCTAGGTTACCTTGGTTTTTGCTCCTGAAGAGTGGCGATTAAGTCCCGAAACGCGTAGAGCTTACATCTACCTATAGGCATACCTCATCAAAAATCATGTACCACGTTCCATTTCCACTCGTTATTTTCCCCTGTTTTTGTAACCTGTATATTAGACACTTTAATGTGTCATATATTCTCTACTTGTGCTTCTAGCTCTTAAATTGTTCATGCAATGTAATTCTAAGTCCTTGTTGGAATGTATACTTTGATGTAATATAGAGTAAGAATAGTAGCTATGTACATTTAAAATCATGTGAATATATGCCAATTTTGAATATAATAAAACCTGTTTTATACTGGACCTTTGTACTTGCCCCCGTGTGCCTCATTTAAAGTCCCGCCCTTTGCTCTTCTCCCTTGCTAACACGAAAGAAATTATAGGGGATATAACAAATGAAGTCGACATGATTCGGTAATTCATTAAAGATCTAATGAAACAAAAGGTCAGCTCAAAGTAAATCTTACATTCCAATCAGCTGATTAATTTTGTGCTGGAAGTTGGATTACTGGCAAAGTGCATTCCTGAGAACTGTGTGAGAGAAGGGTGTTGTATTGTATTTGAGCAGAGGAGAAGAGATATTGTCATTGTTTATTGAATCTATTAACACACACACAACTTTTGCAAACTACGAATCATTATCACGAATCAATAGACAGTATCTCACAAAAGTGAGTATACTTCTCACATTTTTGTAAATATTTTATTATATCTTTTCATGTGACAACACTGAAGAAATAACACTTTGCTACAATGTAAAGTAGTGAGTGTACAGCTTGTATAACAGTGTAAATTTGCTGTCCCCTCAAAATAACTCAAGACACAGCCATTAATGTCTAAACCGCTGGCAACAAAAGTGAGTACACCCCTAAGTGAAAATGCCCAAATTGAGCCCAAAGTGTCAATATTTTGTGTGGCCAACATTGTTTTCCAGCACTGCCTTAACCCTTTTGGGCATGGAGTTCACCAGAGCTTCACAGGCTGCCACTGGAGTCCTCTTCCACTCCTCCATGACGACATCATGGAGTTGGTGAATGTTAGAGACCTTGGGCTCCTCCACCTTCCGTTTGAGGATGCCCCACAGATGCTCAATAGGTCTTAGGTCTGTAGACATGCTTGGCCAGTCCATCACATTTACCCTCAGCTTCTTTAGCAAGGCAGTGGTCGTCTTGGAGGTGTGTTTGGGGTCGTTATCATGTTGGAATATTGCCCTGCGGCACAGTCTCCGAAGGGAAGGGATCATGCTCCGCTTCAGTATGTCACAGTACATGTTGGCATTCATGGTTCCCTCAATGAACTGTATCTCCCCAGTGCCGGCAGCACTCATGCAGCCTCAGACCATGACACTCCCACCACCATGCTTGACTGTAGGCAAGACACACCTGTCTTTGTAATCCTCGCCTGGTTTCCACCATACACGCCTGACACCATCTGAACCAAATAAGTTTATCTTGGTCTCATCAGACCACAGGACATGGTTCCAGTAAAGCATGTCCTTAGTCTGCTTGTCTTCAGCAAACTGTTTGCAGGCTTTTTTGTGCATCATCTTTAGAAGAGGCTTCCTTCTGGGATGACAGCAATGCAGACCAATTTGATGCAGTGTGTGGTATATGGTCTGAGCACTGACCCCCCATTCCTTCAACCTCTGCAGCAATGCTGACAGCACTCATATGTCTATTTTTCAAAGACAACCTCTGGATATGACTCTGAGCACGTACGCTCAACATCTTTGGTCGACCATGGCAAGGCCTGTTCTGAGTGTAACTTGTCCTGTTAAACCACTGTATGGTCTTGGCCATCATGCTGCAGCTCAGTTTCAGGGTCTTGGCAATCTTTTTATAGACTAGGCCATCTTATGTAGAGCAACAATTCTTTTTTCAGATCCTCAGAGTGTTCTTTGCCATGAGGTGCCATGTTGAACTTCCAGTGTCAATATGAGAGAGTGAGAGTGATAACACCAAATTTAACATACCTGCTCCCCATTCACACCTGAGACCTTGTAACACTAACGAGTCACATGACACGGGATGGAAAATGGCTAATTGGGCCCAATTTGGACATTTTCACTTAGGGGTGTACTTGTTTTTGTTGCCAGCAGTTTAGACATTATTGGCTGTGTGTTGAGTTATTTTGAGGGGACAGCAAATTTACACTGTTATACAAGCTGTACACTCACTACTTTACATTGTAGCAAAGTGTCATTTCTTCACTGTTGTCACATGAAAAGTTAGAATAAAATATTTACAAAAATGTGAGGGGTGTACTCACTTTTGTGAGATACTGTACATACATAAATATCAAATTTCAACTAATTCGAAAGAAATTATAGCGGATATAACGAATGATTTCTACATGATTCAAGATTCGGTATAATAAATATCGACACTCTACGAATAATAATGAATTGTCCAAAAACGTATTAACGTAACATAACGAATATAACAGAACAAAATTATGTATTTTACGAATGAAAACAAAACTAAACAAAAATTTCCGTTGTGCACAAGTCTAAAAACTATATTAAAAGGGTCATGGGTTATATGCTCTATACTGTAGGAAATAATTGTGGTATTTTTACTGTTTGTTTTTTAGAATATTATTTTCCTGGGAGATTTCAATGCTGGCTGCAACTACGTAAAAGAATCTGACTGGGACAGCATACGTCTGCACACCTGTGAGGACTTTCTCTGGCTGATTCCTCATGATGTGGACACCACTGCGGGGAAAACGCATTGTGCATATGACAGGTAAGTGGAAGAAAAAAGGCAGTTTTGTTTCTATTCTCCTAAAATGAAAACAGCTGGTCTGGATACTAGTAACATTGTGCGTTTAGGGACACGCACCCACACCTGCTCAGCTATTGGCCTAGAATTTAACAACATGACTGTGTGAGGACCCGATCCCACCACCTTAGTGTATGTGCGGGTGTAAGTTTGCGTATCTGGTCCTTCAATAGACCATTGTATCTTCCAATCAAACCAGCTGCCTGTGGATGGTATGGGATATGGCACAACCAGTACACTTCAGAATCTTTGGTCCATAAGCAAAGACAAGTTTCTGGAGTACTTGAAGCGTTGCAGCTTGATCTGAACATTTGCAAGAATGAACAAGCAAAAGTTCTGAATAGGTGTCCACTGCAGTACAACAATATCTCAGTCCATTGTTTCCCTGGGGCAGGGGACTGATGAAGTCAATCTGCCAGTTCTCTGCAGGCCTTTCACCCCTCTTAATCGACCCGGTGGAGTACTTTTGCAATGGCCATTGTCGCACTTCTCCACACACTGTACAGTTCCCTATTGCAGCCTTTATCATGTCCATGGATATAGGCAATCCTCTCTGCTGTGCCCATTCATATGTCGCTTTCTGCCCCAAATGTCCAGATTGCTTGTGGGCCCAGTTGGCCAAGTTCATCAAGACAGGATCAATTGGCACAACTGCTTTCACTTTGGCAATTTCATCTGCCACACTGTTATAGTTCCCAAAGTCTGGGACCAGGGGCACATGCGCGTCAATATGCCCCACATTTATGGTGCGGGAGTAAGCTTACTTCCAGATGTAGTCCCAGACTTCCTTGCCTCCCCACACCACCTTTCCATGAATCATCCATTCATTGGACTTCCACGTGGGCATCCAAGTTGTCAGTCCTTTAAATACCGCCCAGCTGTCAGTGTAGATAGTGACATGGGAAGAAGGATCCTCCTGAAGAGACATCACTACAGCTTCAACTCTGCATACTGACTGGACCCTCCAATTCCAGTCTCCCGCAGGACTGTGTCTGTACTTGGGTTGTAGGCTGCTGCTGTCCATTTACGCCCAGACGAGGCAACTAAGGCTGTATCACCATCAGTGATCTACGCTACTCCTTCATGTCTTCTGACAGAGACTCAAAGGATGGAGCCTCTTGAATGGGGGATGACTGCAGCACAGGAATTTCTTCTTCTGGCTGGGTGCTGGTAAAAGTAACAAGCCCTGCCAACTGTTTTGAAATGTCTCTAACATCCCCAGCTACAATACCCCCTCTTTCTTAAAGGTACCACTTCCATTTCATCAGTGTCTGGTTCTGGGCTACAGCTGCCCTAGTGGTCAGCTATTGGCAATGCAGTATGTGTGGTGACTGTGTCCTTTCCATTAATGGTCTCTACATGTTGAAGTGCTGTGTAGGCCCAAAACAGGTACTTCTCTAGGTGTGTGTATCTCTTCTGTGCTCCTGTCAGTTGTTTGCACCAAAATCCAATGGGTATTGCTCTCAGTCCTTTCTTTTCATTTGGCTGTCAGACTCCAAGATATGGTACCATCCTGCTCCACTACATCCAGCTGAAATGGTACTCCTTGTCTCACAGGTCCCAATCCCTAATGCTGCAAAATGACTTCTTTAGGAGCAAGAAATGCGGTCTGCTGCTCTGAACCCCATGAGAACGCAGTCTTTTTCCTGGTAGCATTGTATATAGGCCTCAGAATCAGTCCAATATGTGGGATGAACGATCTCCAGAATCGTACAACTCCAATGAACTTCTGTGCCTCCTTTTTGGTAGTAGTGGGCGAGAGCGCCTGGATAGTTTGCACAACTGTCTGTGGAATTTTCCTCTGTGGCACAGTCCATATAATTCCTAGGAATTTCACCTCTGTGGCAGGTTCTTGGACTTTGTCTCTGTTGATAGCCCACCCTCTGTTCTCCAAGTGCTGTATCAGCAGGTGCAGTGCTTCAGTTACATCTTCTTTTGTCCCAGAGATCATGATGTCTTTAATGTAGTGAAACACAGCGACTTTCAAATTTAGGGTACTTAAATCTCGGGCAATCAGCCCATAACAAATCGTTGGAGAATGAAAATAGTCTTCAGGAAGCACGGTGAAAGTGTACTGGCGGCCGTCTCCCACACCATAGCAAACTGGTCTTGACACTCTGAGTCCATCAAAATTGAAAAGAAAGCATTAGCCAGGTCTATCACAGCATGATATTCTCCTGCCTCTTTAGCAATTTTCTCAACAATTGAGATCTAATCAGGTACAGCTGACTTCAATGGAGGAGCCACTTTGTTTAGACATCTGTAATCCACAGTCATTCTATATGTCCCATCAGGTTTCTTTACTGGGAACACCAGAGACAAGAAAGGACTTACAGCAGGTCTAAGGATCCCTACTCTCAACAGTTTTTTAATAGTCTCCCCAATTTCTTTGTGGCCTCCAGAAGTCTGTACTGCTTGAAACAGACTGGCTTCTCTAGTGGAGGAATGTAGACAGGGTTCCATTTCGCATGACCTCTGACCACAGCCTTCACCGCCCTAATCAGATACGCTTTATCAGGATACCCAAATGTGAATGTACCCCTTTCAGTCTGAATTGACTGACCTTGAAGTACATTCATCCCAAGAATATTTTCGGGTAACTCTGATCCAAAATATTTGTCATAAATCCTGATCCCTTGCCAATAGCCAATTTCACCCGTATCCTAACTGCTGGTGTGGTTTGACCTCCCAAACCTTCTACATAAATCAATTCTCCATTGTGATGGGAAGGATTTCCTTGCAAAAGTGTAGCTTCGGCTCCGGTATCGATTAGAGCCATTACATGTGTAGGAGAAGATGACTTCCCCCACTATACAGTGACAGGTGCATATGGGCTTCGGTCTCCTGCTATCACTGCCCTCACTGCTATTACAGGAGACACACCTTCCCTTCATAAAGGATAAGGAAGCTCCCAATCCCCTTTTCTGATTCTCTCTAACTCCTCCCCAGGATAAAGGGATTTGGGTTTGAGTTCATGTTCAGTTTTGGGAAATGGTTTGGGGCTAACAGGAGGGGTCTGTACTGTTTTCTTTATGTCTAGGCTGATGTTATCTTCACTAGGAGTAGTGTTTCTAACCCTGACAGTTTTCCGTACTAAATGTTTCCACCTCTTCAGCATTTCTGCAGTAGAAATCCCATCTATCTCATCTTTAGGTACTCCTGCTTTTAATAGGTCCACCCACATTTCTTTCCTAGAAATAAATAGCCTGGTTTTCTCTTCACCTCCTGTCCTGAATCCCACATTCCCTTTCTTCTCTGTAAAAGTTATTTTCTGCTTGTATTCTTCCTGTCTGGCCTTAACCTTATCTACTGCCATGACAGGTTTTGTTTTAGTCTCCTCTAGCTCCCCGAACTGGCTTAAAAGGGTAGTGCTTCATGAATCTTGCTGTTTAATACCAGGCCTCCCAACAAGGACAATAATGGAGCCCTGAGATTAAATGGCACAGACTTCATCAGCTTAGAGCGCAGAGCAGATGTAAAGGGTTCCATATCTGGACACATCCATTCTGGAAATGTATTTAATCCGGTTATACAACCCATCTCGCGTAACTTAGAAATACCCTCTCCTATTGATCTCCAGGAGTAGGTATTTTCCAGGTCAGTAGGACTGGCGTATACTCGGACTATTCCATCTCTCACGAGGTCAAACAGTGAAAAATTCACACTAAACTCTCGGGCTTTTCGCATTGTGGATCATGGGTTAACACTCCTATAGCCACTGCTTCCTTAACTGACAAAACAACACTGTACTGTTTGTATTGTTTTGCCAGCTCATGGAGTTCAGTTTGTGTAAACTCCCATATTTCTTCAACTTCAACATCTCTGGGGTTGCGATAATGCACCTCCCCATCTTCCATATCCTCTCTATCATGTTGCCGTTTCCTATGCTTAGTAATGAGAGTCCTGGCATACTATTTCATTCCCACTAGCAGATCATCAACTGAAATATCAAACTCTATCTCCTCATCCTCACTATCATTTGAGGAGAGCACATCCTCACAATCCCAGTTCTGGGATGTGACAATAGCATGTACCCTGGCTTTACTAACAGGTTTATGGCCCTTCCTTTTCCTTAAGGCATTAATTGATTTGAGGGCTGCACAGCGCTCTTGCAAATCATCAGCCCAACTAGCAGTTGAACATACACACTCTGAAGCAACTGCTAGCTGGTCTTTTAATACCTTAACTTCTGCCTCTGCCTTCTCCCTTCTATGTGGTTCAATATAAGTAGCATGAAGGAAGTACCAACTCACTGTGGACACTGTCCTCTTCTCTTTTTTACTTAAATCCAACCCTTTAAGGCTAAAATCTACAAAATGATCTGAGATTTTATCACCCCAAGTCATATTCAAGGGAGAAGCATACTTCACAGATTCTTTAGCAAGAGGCCCCCACTCATTGTCTCTGGCCCAGATAGGCAAGCTGCACACTTTCTTCTGGCCACCAGAATCCTCTGCAGCCTTGCTTTTCCTAAGCAGCTTGTGCAGCATTTTTACCTAGCACAAGCTACACAACACACCAAAGAAAAAAAATAAAAACAGGTCTGCTTCAGTTGAATTATAGCTCAGATCCCGGATGAGCCCTCAAATGTTTTTCTTGCGTCTATCTAGTAGACATGTGTATTCGTCTTCGTCCAAATGCATTTTCGTCTGAATTTCGGGTACTTTCGTTAAAACGATAACGAACGTGCAGAATCCGAAAACCGAAAGATCTGACATAAACAAATGCTTTATTTTCGTTTTCGGTGCGACAACAGTTCGATATAGATAGGAGATTCGACATGATGCTGACAATAGCGATCTGTGTCCATCGAACCTGTGGTCGAATGTGCCTAACCTTAGCTCTATTAGTCCAAGATTATTCTACATAGAGAGAAAAGATTCAACATTATAGAGACAATAGCAAAAAAGGTTGAATGTGCCTAACCTAACTCTATTAGTCCAAGATTATTCGACATAGAGAGAAAAGATTCGACATGAAGATTCGATGAAGCAGTCACCGCGAGTGGACATTTATGGTCAAATGCTCCGCCCATAGGCTATAGAAGAATTCTAATGTTGGTTGACTAGTAATAATAATTAATAAGTATAATTATTACTAGTGTCATACAACATTAGAATTCTACTATAGCTTGTAGGCGGAACATTCGACTGGAAATGTACGATTGCGGCGTCGTACAGTTTAGCTGCTCCGTCTAATCTTCTTAGAACATTCGACAGACACGATAAGCCTTCAATGACAGATTCGACCTTAATTATTTCGGATTTTCCGACGAATGCATTTTTTAACGAAACAAAATAAATAAAAACGAATTTCGGGTAAAACTAAATACATTTATTTTTCGGACGAAAACGAAATTCCGAAATGAAATATTTCAGTGTGCACATGTCTACTATCTAGCAAGGTTACTTTGTGGTATAAGCAAGGAAGCTGAGACCTCTGCAGTGTGTAAATGTGCTTTTATTAAACAAAAATGCTGTACATACAAAACGATTACAAAACAATTGTAAAATGCGGCACTGTCCCGCACAATCCAGGACACATGGTCACCCTAAGGCAGATGTACTAGTTTGGGAAATACATCCTATGCGCAGGAAGCATCACCGTTTACATGAGTACATCCACATACAGCCATTTCCAGGGCACTGGGAATCTACGGAAGACATAGAAAATGCCTATAAACATTTATGTGAACGAACACTAAAACTTTTTTTCCGTTCCTAGATGATTTCTCCTGCATTTAGATAAGCTAAATCCAGGAGTGCCAGTGTGAATGAGGCCTCAGTGTGTTTATTGATCCTGATCAGTAAATGTAAGCATCGCAGTAAAAAGTGATCTTTATTTTGTCATTCAGAATAGTTGTCAGCGGTGCAGAGCTGCAGAATGCCATAGTAGAAGACTCAGCTCAAGTTTTCAACTTTCATAAACAGTACAAGCTGACATTAGAACAGGTAAGTCAATGGAAAAAATGTTAATATGACGTTAAAGTGTTTAGACCCCTTTCACACTGAGGCAGGTTTGAGGTGTTTTAGCGCTAGAAATAGTGCCTGTAAAGCACCTGAAAACCGCCTGCCATGCCGCATGAGTATGAAAGCCCGAGTGCTTTCACACTGGGGTGGTGCACTTGGTGGACATTAGAAATAGTCCCACAAGCAGCATCTTTGAGGCGGTTTGGGAGCACTGTATACAGAGCTCCCAAAACACCACTGCCCATTGCAATGAATGGGCAGCGCTTCCGAAGCGCCTAAAAAAGGCTTCAGAAAAGCTGCAACACGGGCATTTTTAACCCCTTCTTTGAGGTTAAAAGCGCCCCGCTATCGGCCAAAAAGCACCACTTAAACAGCAGTAAAGTGCCACTAAAACGAGCGGCGCTTTACTGCTAACGCACGGGCAGCCCCAGTGCGAAAGGGTTCTTAGGGAAAAATATTTTTAGTCTTTTTTTCATTTGTTTCTGCGCTGATTTGTGTCATATTTCTTGCAAAGTGTTCTAAGAAAGCAACTGCTTCAGCTGGCCATACACAAGTAGAATTTTGTTCAAAAGTTTTAATTAAAAGAACTTTTGTTGGTTTTCTTATTATTTTCTTTTAACAAAAAAGTTGTTATTTATCTCCAAAAGGAGATATATTTTCATATACAAACACATGCAAACATAAAGCGTTATATGATAATAGATATTACATCATATTTCAAGGCGCATAAAATAAAGCAGTAGATTACAGTTAGAACAGTACAACACATAAAATGCTGAGATTTTAATTAAGATAAAAGCCATTGGCCCCTGCTGCTGTCAATCACAGCCAGTAAGCTAATCAAGAGATGGAGGGGCGGGGCCAAGCTGAATGGACCCACAGAGAAGCGGCTCAGCTCGGGTGCCCCCATAGCAAGCTGCTTGCTGTGGGGGCACTCGGCAGGAGGAAGTGGCCAGGAGTGCCGATGTAGGACTCAAGAAGAGGAGGATCCGGGCTGCTCTGTGTAAATCACTACACAAAGCAGGTATGACTTCAGTATCACTTTCAGCTGGCCACAGACTGAATGAAATTTGGCCAGTTCAGCAGGAACAGGCCGAATTTCGATCAGTGTGTGCCCGCCCCTGCTCAACAGATTGCGGCCTTACAGACTCTAAAGAGATATTGTCACCTTGCCCAAGCAGTCCCTTGACTTGCATTCCCCTGCTGCTCCTTTCTTTATTGCAGTGGCCAATTAAATCACCGCTGTGGGCAAACAGGGGGAGTGGTGATGACACTCTCTAGGTCAACTAACAGAGCTTGAACCTATCGTTTGTCTGCCTTTATTAAGACCATGTTCCCAGACTGGATATTTGGCCTGAACAAGCCACAGCTGTCTTTCTGGGGTTATTTTGATGTAAAAAGAGTTGAAATTGAAGCGCCTCATAACTGCTAAGAGGTCCAGATACAAATTTTTTTCATTAAAGGTCAGGGGTACAATTCAAAAGGTAGCCAACGCGTTTAGGCGGTCTAAGTGTCGACTGGCAACAAAGTGAACAAACCAGAAGTGAACTGGACTTTCAATTCACAGTGGAAAAAATACCATTGTAAGCACAGACCTAATTAGCAGCAGTTCACTTCTAGTTTGTTCACTTTGTTGCCAGTCAAGCCCTGATGAAGGGGGAAAAGTTGGCTGCTTTTTGAACTGTACCCCTGACCTTTAATTTAATAAAGTTGCATCTGGACCCCATAGCAGTGGTGTGGTGCTTTAATTTCAACTCACTACATGCCAAGGAGACTGTGGTGATCTTCTGGGGTGTAGAAGCCGCCTGCCCAGCTACTAGGTCATTTACACCAACAGTAAATTGGTCATTTAAACCAACTTTCCACTTTCCTCAACTCTTTGATGTTAGTAAGCAGCTGGAGTGGGTTTATTGTAGATTTATTCAGAAGGACTAGTGAGGGTAGGTTAGTGTACTTCCTATTAATGATACGTGTTAATAAATTCATCAAGGTGCAGCATTATCATTTAGACTGCAGCAGGCACAGTGGGGTTTATTTACTAAAGCTAGAGAGGGCAAAATCAGTCACACTTCTGCAGAGAAACCAATCAGCTTCTAACCTCAGCTTGTTCAATTAAAGCAGAGTTCAACCCAAAAGTGGAACTTCCACTTTAAGTACCACCGCTTTAAGTACCTTTTGCCCCCTGACATAATTGGCATGTCATTTTTTGGGGGGAGGGGGGGGGGAGCGGGTACATAGTTTTGATAGGTACCCAGCTCCCACTTCCTGGTCTTCCTGCAATCTTCACACGTCACAGGTTCCAGAAGATTGCCTGGCCACTGACAGTGCACAGCGCGACTCGCACATGCGCAGTGCGCGCCCGGCTGTGAAGACGCAAGCTGTCACAGCCGCCGCCCACATCTACAATGCTGGTGCCGCGGAGAGGAGCAAGGCATCGGGTGGCCGCATCGCTGGACCATGGGACAGGTGAGTGTCTGTTTATTAAAAGTCAGCAGCTACACTTTTTGTAGCTGCTGACTTTTAATAAATTTAACAACCAGTAGAACTCCGCTTAAAAGCTTTGGCAATAAAACCTGAAAGCTGATTGGTTTCTCTGCAGAGATATGACTGATTTTGCACTCTCTAGCTTTAGTAAATAAACCCCATTGCATGAGAGCACTGATTCATTCATGCAGATATAATTTCAAATATGAAAGCGAATAAGATTTAGCAATACTTGAATTAATGCAATATACTGTATGTAGAATAATTTGGGGTGGGGCATTGACATTTAATGCTGTACAGTGGAACAATGAACATCATAAAACATTCATGGATTTTCATTTAACTCTCTGCAGGCTTTAGCTGTGAGTGACCACTACCCCGTGGAGCTGGAACTAATGCTAGCTTAAAAGGAAAACAATAAAGGACGTCATGCTTCGTCATCTGCGTAGGCACCGAGACCCTTGAATGAATCATGCAACTTACCAAGGAGCAATCACATCCTATCCTATCATGGAAGAAAAAGAATATATTGTACATATGTATCGAAGAAGTTTACTTAAAGAGACTCTGTCGCCAGACCATTTATTTCAACGACAATCTTCCTTCTAGATTATATATTAGTTTAAAGTGTTTTATGCATGATATTTACATGTAAAAGCCTCCCTTGTGTAAACATCCAAAAACCGAGACTGCTGCTCGGCTTTGCCACCATCTTAGATGTGATTTTAGCAGCCCCAGCAGACTGAGAGTTGTCATTCAAGTAGAAGGAGGTGAAGGGTGGAGGAGCTGGGCCAACACAGAGAGTAATTAGATACTCCCTGAAGAGGAGATGGCTATAACGTGCAAGGAGGGAGGGGGCTGTGCAAGGGAATCGACTCTTCATGAAGTAATCAAATTTTCTAACAAGTTCATAGACACATTGTAAGTGGCTAAAAAAATGTAAAACACTGCAATTATTCATTGAAAGTGATTCTAAAACAAACATTTTTATTTCAAATATCAAACATGTCATACTTACCTGCTCTGTTCAATAGCCTCTCCTTTTTGGGTTCCCCATCAGCGGTCCTGGCTCCTCCCCAAAAGGCTTGCTATGGGGGGCGCTTAAGCAGGCTTGCTCCTGAGCTGCGCGCTGTGTGTCCATTTACACGCAAAACATGGCTTAGCACCGCCCCCCACTATCCTCATTGGCTTACTGGCTGAGATTGACAGCAGTACGAGCCAATTTCTCTTGCTGCTGTGGGAGCCAATGAAGAGAGAGAGACCCGGGAGAGCTGCTGCTCTCATGCACATCGCTGGATCGAGATGGGGTTCAGGTAAGTATAAGGGGGAACAGAGGGGGAGCTGCACCTAGAAGGTTTTCTACCATAATGCATAGAATGCATTAAGGTAAAAAACCTTCTGCCTTTAGACCCGTTTTAAACGACTTGATTTTTCTGTGCTTTTGTCTGCAATTTTTCAAGTTGGAGAAAGGATCTCTTTGACGCTGAACCCCTGCCAGCTTGTAAAAAAATACCCTTTGGTAGCTTCCTTAGTTAAGCCGACCATACATGGACTGAAAGTTGTCCGGTTCAGCAAGGAGAGGCCAAATTTTGATCCATGTAGGTGGACAGTGGTTGCATAGCTCCCAACTGTCCCTGATTTTGAGGGACTGTCCCTGATTTTGAGCAATGTCCGTCTGTCCCTCATTCTTCCTCTTTTGTCCCTCATTTTGGTCTGATCCCTATAGATGTATAGAAAATGCACTTTTTATCTATCAAAAAGTGTTTTCCAGCACTAAACCTTTCATCTGATTTCAAATTGCTGCATTTGCAAATTCCAAAAGCCAATATAAAGGAATAGTAGTGGTAAAAATAAAAGCACTTGTGGGTTTAACCAATCTTGTTTTTTGTACAATTCTCCTTTAAGATGGTGTGGCCAGGGATGTGTCCTATGCCTGTATACTTTTGCTGATAGGTGTCCCTCATTCCCATCTCAAAAAGTTGGGAGGTATGGTGGTTGTAGAGAATTTGATCTACTGATCAACCTCTGCATAACCAACTATTGGCTCCTGCTGCTGTCAACCAAATCCAGTGAGGAGGGAGTGGGGGGCAGATGAACACAGCCCAACTTGCCCAGCCCAGCTTGCACATCTAGCTGCATAGAAAGTAGCTTGCTTTTGGGGGGGGGGGACACCTAGGAGGAAGAGCCAAGATCACCAGCAGGGGACCCCTGAAAAGAAAGTTCCGGGAAGCTTTGTGCAATGGTATTGCACAGAACGGGTAAGTGTGACATTTGTTATTTTAATTAAAAAGAAAAAAAACAAGCTTTACAATAAAGCTATCATAAGAAATGTATGGGGGCTGCTGTTACTGTCCCACTTGCTTCATTACTTTCTGAGTCATTGTGGCCGATTTATCAAAGGAGTAAAGCTAAAGCCTGCTAATTTTGCAGGAGGATTTTCACTTTCCTTAGTGAATGTGGTGAGTTAATGTGGTGGAAATTCACTTGGCAAAGCATCCTAAATTTTGAAAAAGGACACACACAAAGAAACGCCCCCAGGATTTTTGCATGCACATTACATTATTTACTTTTCAAAATGAACAGGCTTTACTTCAGTAAATCAGCCACCACATTGACTCTATAAGTATACCAATAAGGAAAGTGAGAGAAAAGTATTTTCTGCATGTTTACTCCAAGTCAGTGAATCGAGCCTTGGAGAATGACATTCCAGGGAACTAATGTTCTCAGAAGGAGAGATAAGCAATGGCAGCCTTCAATATTCCTTTTTGTGATAGGTTTCTTGAAAAACTAATAATTTGAGACAAGAAGAGATCAGATCAATGGAGAAATGGATTCTGGCAACTTAAAACAAGCGGTGATGACAGCCTGTACACATAAAACTATTATATTGTACCATATTTATTGTGTTCTTACCTTAATTTAATTATGTTAACTAGTAAAGCCGATCGACTTCAGTACAACCAGTTTGTCAGATTTTTTTGCATTCAATTACTGCAAGTGGTTTTAGCCGCTAGCAGTGATCATTATGTTCTGCCAGCAGGGAAGACTCCCCACTGGCAGAACAAATTAGTGCTGTGGGAGGGATTGGAGCAATTTTCTTTCCATCTGCATCATCTATGGCTTGCTTAAAGGTGCACTAGTTGATGGATAGTAAAAACTGAGCTAGTATGGAAAGAAAAAGGAGGGACATTGGTGCGGTACTAGCCTAGTTTTTACTATACATCAACTAGCAAGCCAGAGATTACCCACATTTTCTTTCCTGCAACCACAGGAAAGAATATCACTCGATTCCCCCATCTACACAGTTAGTGTTGATGGGTGAATCCAGCGATTTTCTTTCCTGCAACCTGTGGTCGCAGGAAAGAAAATTTGCATCATCTATGGCTTGTTTAAAGGTGTACTTGCGACACGGTATATGCTACAAATGTGTACACTCACAGTGTGGATGAGGGAAAATCTGTGAAAAAAAAAAATTAGGACAGGGTATGGGCTCATTCACACGTGTGGCAGCCCTTGCCTCCCCACTGAAAAGCAGATACATTTTTCAGAAGGTGGTTGACACACGGCTGGGAGGTAAAATGTTAAAAAGCCAGCGCACCTACATTTCACTAGTTACAGGGTGGCTGTGGTGCTGCCCCATTTACTTTAATAGGTTGCTTTTGGCAGCAGTGCTGCCAGCCATTTAGGACATGGGGTATAATTTTTGTCATGGCTACAAAGCATTGCAGCTGTGACATGTTTACCTTGCCATTGTAGCTTAGGGTGGGTGGTCTGTGGGTGGTAAAACCCTGGCCGCAAGTGTGAATATGGCCTATTGAGGTTTAAAATTTAAATGTTGTCTGCTGGATTACTCCATAAATGTATTAAAGTATGTATATATTAAATTAATTTGTAAAAACTACATAATTTGTGTGGTTGTGAAAGACTGAAGTGTGGATGGCTGTCGGGGAAAGAATATATTCCCCTTGTCTGATATGTGGTCGTGCAGTGCCATCATTATATTTGGAGTAACTAACATATATTATGGTTCTGGCTTTTATTTAAAGCATATACAGCATTATTCTGTATTCTCTGAATAAAAAAATAAACTCAGAATGAACAAGCTGCATATAATCTGATCTTAAAACAGCTCATTGAGCACTAGTCGCATCTTACTTTTCCAACCCTTCAACTTAGACTAACAACTTAGAGTTATTTGGTGCATTATCATGAATCAGTTTTCTGTACGCCAAATACCTGGTGCACCCCCATTAATAGTTAATCTGGCCCAAGCTGTGCAAAGTCTTACAGCTGGTTTTCTTTACAAATCAGCTACAGCATGAGTAGAAATGCCTGCTCTCTGCCAAAATGCTGAGAAGCTCCATTGCTCTTTGTGTGGAAGCAGTGGTCTCTCTGCAGAGGTTCTGCAATCTGTAAAGTTTTGAGTCAGCAGCAGGGAGTTTCAGACCTCTATAGAGAGACCACAAACACACTTTTCTACTCAGGATGTCTGCTTTCAAAAGGGAACCAACTGTAAGACTCTGCACACCTTTTGTTTGGATGCATCTGCAATGTATTTAAAAGGAACTAAATAATATCCAAACATATTCATACTAATTTTTCTCTCAAAATACAATTGGTTTTGGTTAGAGTAGTCTTTTTTTTTTTTTTTTTTGCTGTGGGGAGATTTTGCTTTACGGTTTGTCCCAGAAACACAGCAGGAAGTAAGAGGAGATCTCTGCAAAGTGAAGGGAAATACCCTCCCAAAAAAGTTACCAGAGCAGAAGTCCCATTGGAAAATTTCTCTTCTATTCCCGCTCCAGTGAAAACTGTAAGATCTCCCAACGCTTTCTGTCCTGGGGAAAAAAAAGTCACCATGACAAGAGTGGGTGAATCTCATCAGACATTGGAAACATGAAAATCTGAACAAGGGTTTCAACACCTTCCCATTTTCTACAAAAAAAAAAAAAAAAAAAAGATGAAAAAGGTTTGATAAACATTTGGTGCTTCCAACAGAAAAAAAAAAAGAGTTGATTTCAACATAATGGCGATGTGTATTTTGGCAGGGATTTGGTCTTGTCCTGCGAAGTAAAGCCAAATGTTATTATAATTTATAATAGAACATTCAATTTGAAAACAATTGACGTTTACATTAAAGTGCTGCAATCATTTACTTTTCAAAAGTTCTTATCACTGACAGAACTTTGTATCAATTGATATGGAAATAAACAGACAAGATCCCTATGTCAACAACAGTTCACATGTCAAATGGTTCTTTGTACTGTAATACTGCCAGAATGGAGAGGAACGTACTTGAACTGAGAATGTTTGGTGCTGTGGTGCCACAATATTCACAGCCCGCCTCCAGGATCCACTTAAGAGTGGGCCGTTCAGGATTAAGAAGGGTGGGCCATTTAGAGTGCATCGCCCCCGTTCAGGCTCCAGCAGAGTGCGTCGCCCCCGTTCAGGCTCCAGCAGAGTGCGTCGCCCCCGTTCAGGCTCCAGTAGAGTGCGTCGCCCCCGTTCAGGCTCCAGTAGAGTGCGTCGCCCCCATTCAGGCACCAGAAGAGTGTGTCGCCCCCCGTTCAGGTTCCAGCAGAGTGTGTCACCCCTGTTCAGGCTCCAGAAGAGTGCATCATCCCCGTTCAGGCCCCAGCAGAGTGTGTTGCCCCCGTTCAGGCTCCAGCATAGTGCGTCGCCCCCGTTCAGGCTCAAGCATAGTGTGTCGACCCCGCTCAGGCTCTAGCAGAGAGCGTCGGCCCCGATCAGGCTCCAGCAGAATGCGTCACCCCCAATCAGGCTTCAGCAGAGTGCATTGCCCCTGTTCAGGCACCAGCAATGTGCAACACTCCCGTTCAGGCTCCAGCAGAGTGTGACACTCCCGTTCAGGCTCCAGCAGAGTGTGACACTCCCGTTCATGCTCCAGCAGAGTGCGACACTTCCGTTCAGGCTCCAGCAGAGTGCGACACTTCCGTTCAGGCTTCAGCAGAGTGTGTCGCCCCCGTTCAGGCTCCAGCAGAGTGCAACACTCCCGTTCAGGCACCATCAGAGTGCCACACTCCCGTTCAGGCTCCAGCAGAATGCAACACCCCCATTCAGGCTCCAGCAGAGTGTGACACTCCCGTGGGCCATTTAGGCTTCAGAAAACTGAGAATGTTTGGTGCTGTGTGTGGTGCTCCAGAAGGGTGGGCCGTTCAGGCTCCAGAAGGGTGGGTCGTTCAGGCTCCAGAAGGGTGCGCTGTTCAGGCTCCAGAAGGGTGGGCCATTCAGGCTCCAGTAGGGTGGGCTGTTCAGAGTGCATCGCCCTGTTCAGGCTCCAGCAGAGTGCGTCGCCCCCATTCAGGCTGGGTTGGTCGTTCAGACCCCAGAAGGGTGGGCCGTTCAGGCTCCAGCAGAGTGGGCCAATCAGGCTCCAGAAGGGTGGGCCGTTCAGGCTCCAGAAGGGTGGGCCGTTCAGGCTCCAGAAGGGTGGGCCGTTCAGGCTCCAGAAGGGTGGGCCGTTCAGGCTCCAGAAGAGTGGGCCGTTCAGGCTCCAGAAGAGTGGGCCGTTCAGGCTCCAGAAGAGTGGGCCGTTCAGGCTCCAGAAGAGTGGGCCGTTCAGGCTCCAGAAGAGTGGGCCGTTGAGCCTCCACAAGAGTGGGCCGTTGAGCCTCCACAAGAGTGGGCCGTTGAGCCTCCACAAGAGTGGGCCGTTGAGCCTCCACAAGAGTGGGCTGTTCAGCCTCCAGAAGAGTGGGCCGTTCAGCCTCCAGAAGAGTGGGCCGTTCAGGCTCTAGAGGGTTGGGCCATTAGAGTGCATCGCCCCCCGTTTAGGCTCCAGTAGAGTGTGTTGCCCCGTTCAGGTTCCAGCAGCGTGTGACGCTCACGTTCAGACTCCAGCAGAGTGTGACACTCACGTTCAGACTCCAGCAGAGTGTGACCTTCATGTTCAGACTCCAGCAGAGTGTGATCCTCACGTTCAGACTCCAGAAGAGTATAACGCTCATGTGTAAACTCCAGTAGAGTGTGATTTGCACATTAGGACTGTACCAGACATTGAGACTCCACCAAAATGCCAGGGGAACCATGGGAACATCTCTTCCTGTAAAGATGGGGGGGCAGGGTTACAAGAAAGGATAAGCAGATACTGGTGGTAGGTGATTCAATTATTAGAAGGACAGAGAAGGCAATCTGTCACAAAGACCGTGAACTCCGAACAGTATGTTGTTTACCAGGCGCTCGGGTTCGGGACATTGCAGATTGTTGCGTGTGGATGGGGAGGATACAGCTGTCTTGGTACATATTGGTACCCATGAAAAAGTTAGAGGAAGATGGCGAATGGACAGATTGTTGTGTGGGACCCAGCTGTCTTGGTACATATTGGTATCCATGACAAAGTTAGAGGAAGATGGAGCATCATACAAAATGATTTCAGGGACTTAGGGTCTATGTTGACGAAAAGGACCTCCAAGGCAGTATTTTCATAAATACTGCATGTACCTCAGCGGCATTGCTAGGGGGGTGCAGCCTGCACCCGGGTGACACCCGCCAGAGGATGACACCAGGCTCAGACTGGTCTGAATGGCACAGTCACCACAGCTTCCTCCTTCCCTTCCGGGATCTCCTCAGCTGCGCACGATGTGCAGGGAGAGTGGGGGAGGAGGGAGCCAGACAGAGACAGAGGTGCCCGGGGTCTGACCGACCATCACACATGCTGCAATCATATGTCTCTCCCCGCTGGCTGCACCTGCCTCCTCTTCAGCTCGGAAGTTTCAAGTACACAGGCTGGGAGGAGAAGCCGAGGAGGGAGAAGAGGGATACCGCGCTACAGCAATTTTCCGGGGCCAAGGTATGAAATAGTATTGCAGAGGAGGGACATGGTGATTAGGGTGAGGGGGGGCATTGGCAGGTAACATCCATGCTACCAGCAGTAATATTAGGGAGGGGGTTGAGGATATGCACTAGGGGTGCTTTGTTTTGGGTTAGCAATGACTTGTGCTAGAAGTAGAAGGAGGGGGGCAGATTTAAAGTTTAACCTCCCAGCACAATTCCTCTAACCAATCCCCCCACCTCCCCAAATCAAAGATCCCTTTCTCAGCTCCATCCATCCCCCCAATCCCATCCTGGGTCCATCCACCCACAAACCCGATCCCATCCCAGCTCCATCCAGCACCCCGATCCCGTCCGGGCTCCATCCTCCACCCCGATTCCATCCGGGCTCCATCCACCACCCCGATTCCATCCGGGCTCCATCCACCACCCCGATCCCATCCTGGCTCCATCCATTGTGGCAGGTTGAGGGGGGAGAGCCACACTGATGCACTAGCCTGCTTAGTTCGGGGGGGCGGTGACACCATGTTTTACCGCACCAGGTGACACCAACCCTAGTGACGCCACTGCTGTACCTCATGCCACACCACAAAGGCAGCAGGAGCTTAACAAGTAGCTGAGAAACTGGTGCAGAGAAGAGGAGTTTGGCTTCATGGAGAACTGGGCTGACTTCAAGGTCAGTTACCAACTCTATAGCAGGGATGGACTGTATTTAAATGGGAGGGGTGCAGCTTTTTTGGGAGTGAAGATGGCCAACAAGTTGGAAGAAATTTTAAATTAGGTGGTGGAGAGGAGGGATCAGAGCAAGACAAGGAACACGAGATAGAGGATCTCTGAGTCAAGCCATCACCACTGGAGTGTCCTCTTAAGTCATCAATCATCTGTGGAAGGATTTTCATTAGCATCGGCCTCCAAGAAAGCAATGTCACCTGCTCTCTTCATAAACAGGAGTGCCACAGTATTTTTTTGCAGGCATGTGTTGGACCACCTATGAGGGGAGGTTGGACGCTGGTAGTCTTTTCTACAGGCGTGTGTAGAACCAGCTATGAGGGGAGGTTGGAAGCTGGTAGTCTTTGCTGCAGGCATGCGTTGGACCAGATTTGAGGGGAGGACAAAGGATGTTAGTCTATTCTGCAGGCATGCATTGGACCACCTATAAAGGGGAAGTCGGAGGCCGGTAGACTTTGCTGCAGGCATGTGTTTTGTGTGTTATTGCAATGAATGTTAACACGTTACATGCATTAGTTTGTTGCAGTGCCATCCATTGTCAATGGCACCCCATCACATTGATGGAACACACTTCCATCACACATGTGTTGCAGCACACCAAAGTGCACATCAAGGAACTGCCAGGCAATTAGAAGAATTGGTGCATGTCCGATTTTTCTTCTGTCTGTTTTGAATACAATGCAGTAAAGTGGCCAGCTGTAGCATCATATATTATAATTTGTCTGGCTTCTGTTAATCAGTTGTGTAGTAGAGATAGAATTGCTAAAGTTTGTTTGTTCCCGACAGAATTAACTGTCCTCTATAGTCCCACCACAGGTTCACTTTAACCCCTGACCTTAAAGCCAAACCGAACTTTTATTTTAAATCAGCTCAATACAAACCAAATGCATAAAAACAAACGGTGTATAAGACCAGGCAGGGGGTTATCTTGAAAAATTAACCGCAACCTGAATAGAAAAGCCTGTGCCCTGACGGCATGCTAAAGGGAAGGTCCATTGCTCTCTATGGGGAAGTAGCCATCTCTCTGCAGAGGTCCAACTTGCTCCCTAAAGGGTCAGAACTAGAGCTATGCAATCAATAGGGAGCATGAGTTTTATTGATTGCAGTGCTGTGGGTCAGACTCAGCAAGGGGTGTTTCAGATCTCTGCAGAGAGATCATTGCTTCTACACAGAGAGCAGGAGCCCCACTTTGCAGCTCTGGCAAGATGTGGCTGTTTTTAAACTGCAGTACAGTAAGAACATCTTGTCATAATGTACCTAGAACATACACTATTTAGCTGATTTAAAGCGGAGTTCAGCTTCACGGGCTGTTTCCCTAAGTGGAGATGGCGGCTGCAGCACCCGACAGCGAATCTGAAGATTGGCTTGGGTGCCGACGTTGCGGGCTCCCTGGACAGGTAAGTGTGCATATTGTAAAAGGCAGTAGCTACAGTATTTGTAGCTGCTGAATTTTAATTTTTTTCCCCCCAGGCTGGACCTCTTCTTTAAATTAAAGGTTCATTTTGGGCTTTAATGGAGCAGCAGGAGAGTGAAAGGAAGATATGTGCACCTGAAGAGGATGGCAGTAAAAATGTAATATATTAGTTTACCAGTGATTAAATGTGGTGGCTCACCATGGCTGCATGGAGCAGAGGAGCTATTACATTGTACAAAAACATACAAGAAGCCGCAGTCTCACCAGAAGTTAGCACAATTAAGTAGCCCTTCTGCCTAGCAGCACTGGGGTCGTTGGTTCGACTACCAACCACAGTGCTACCTGCCTGGAGTTTGCATGGTTTATCCCCATAACCCAGAAATTGTGGGGAGCCACATCTAAGAAAATGTGCCCCCCCCCCCCCTCTCTCTGACAAACAAGTAGCAATCTCAGCCATTTTCCTTCCGTCTTCTGCAGCTTTGTGGTTTCCCCGGACTCATCTGTAGAAGGTCCAGTATTCATTGATCAGAGACATAAACATTCTGCTCACATTCACACCACATTTTACAGCTTTTCATACTCAGGAGTAAAGGAAACAAAGAACTTTCCGCCAACATTTCCATCCAAAGAAAACATGCGCACTTTACACGTCTGCCTGCTTCTAAAAAAAAATACCAGCTTACGTTTTTTGCATGGTGGTAACCATGGCTGCATTCATTTTCTTTTTTTTCCTTTGTATTCATCTGATGACCCCGCTAGCAAGATAATCCCTGCTCTGGGGTGACAAAGCTCATTCACCATACTGTATGTATGGAAGAGCATGACAGTCAACCCTAGGCAAAAAGTGTATCAGGACTATAGGTCACCCCCTCCCGATCTTCATAAGATAAGAGAGGCAGGTGTTCTGTAGTCCACAGAGGAGAACTCAGCAGGGCTGATAATACTACTTGAGGTTTCAGTGCAGCAGAGGCATAGAGCACGGGAACTTACACGCTTACTGGATTTTGGGCAGGCTTTTTTTTTTTTTTTTTTTTTTTTTTTTTAACGGGACTAATAAGGGGAAGTTCATTATTAGGGTTTATATACCCTTTAATCCAATGATGTATGCCATACACCGGGAGCAAGGGGGGGTTTTACATACACTCACACTGCCATATCCTTTTGGGCCACCTGTACTGTTAAAAGGTGGGTCCATCTAAAAGTGATATTTCAATCATAAGCGGAGTCTGCTCATGAGAAGTTTTATGGTATTTGGACCACATGGATGCATTATACTTCTCGCAGGCGCCCCAACCTACCACTTCTGGTTCCTCTAGCTTTAAGGCTGGGGAAATTTGATTTTTTACATTTTTCTTTGGATGTTTTATAGCAGAAAGTGAAAAATATTGTTTTTTTTTCCCCTCAATTGTCTGTCTTTTTTTGTTTATAGCGCAAAAAATAAAAACCGCGGAGGTGATCAAATACCACCAAAAGAAAAAGCTCTATTTGTGGGGAAAAAAGGACATAAATGATATTTGTGTACAGCGTAGCACGACCGCACAATTGTTAAAGTAATGCAGTGCTGTATTGCAAAAAATGGCCTGGTCATGAAGGGGAGTAAATCTTCCGGAGAGCAAGTGGTTATATAGGCAGATCCCCATTCTGTGTGGTTCTACGGCGATCGGCGGGTGCCAGAGAACAGAGTGGCACCCGCAGATCGTCTTCTGCTGTGAATTATTACAGCAGAAGCTGCCGGCTAGCAGTATGCGCCCTCTGCAGGCAGAGGTCTGGAATCACACACATTGCCGCCCTGTAGCATGAAAACTTCTACAGGGCGGTCACTAAGTGGTTAAAGGATCATTTCACCTTTCTTAACATGTTAGACCTGTATTCAGGGTGTAACATGTTACAGATGGAGCAGCCCCCGCACCCCTCTGATCCCTTGTTGTGACAGCAAACAAAAAAAACTGAAAGGAGAAGTTCACTTTTGGGAACATGTAACATGTTCCCACTGCTGCAGCCTCTGCCTGACGTGTCGCCTCTAGTGACAGCGATTTGGGGATCTTCTCCCCGCATTCGCTGTCAGTGGAAAACAAAAACAAAAAAACACCCCAAAAGGCCATGAGGGGCTCTGCCCACCCAGCTGAGTCATTCATTCTTTGAATGAATGACTTACAAGTACCTTTGCGGCTGTTGGCTTGTAGTTCTCAATGAGCTACCATAGCGCTGTAGAGTACTGGGATAGTTCATTGATTCTTCCTTGTCAGTGTGTAACTTGCAGCCTGTACGGGGTACGAGCACAGCGCTACACTAAGGCTGCATTCACACCTGAGCTATCAGGCATTTTTTAGGGTGTATTTTAGGGCGTTTTCTTCAGGGGTTTTAAGGTCCAAAGGTCACCAATGTAGAAAGCAGTAAAATGCCTGTAATCTGCCTAAAAAAAAATATCATGTACTTTTTTGAGCTTCAGGCGACAGAACACTCAGATGTGTACAGGGGCCATTTAAATGAATTGGATTTTGCTTGTTGGGCGTCTGCAGGAGTCCTCACAGGTGCAATTCTTTACAGGCTCCTAGTAAAAATTTGGGAGGGTCATAACCCATCAGTTTATTTTTCCCAGAGATCTCCCCTCACTTTCTGCCCCATAACCAAACCCAGGAGTGAGAGGAAATCTCTGCCAATGAAGGAAAGCCACTGGGGCCCCCAATGTCACCACTGGAAGAATATCCCCCTCTTACCTTTCTGGGGACAACCCACTATTTGGGATTTTTTTCTTTTCACTTGCAATGATAATAGGAAATAGGCCAAATAGAGAGGGTGACTGTCCCTAATGGGGGCACAGACTGCAATAAAAACTGACAGGGGTTGTGATCCCTCTCCATTCCATCCAAAACTGCCTTTAGTTGTACATTAAGTCTCCATCTGGAACCTTATAGGGCCTCTAATACACCTCCCATGGAACAGGAGTATGGTTACCCAATGAGTAACTGCTTGGCTTTAAAAAGGCAGAGTTAAGAGATTTACGAGTCCATGCAGTGGAGCAGAGGAGCTATTACATTGTACAAAAACATACAAGAAGCCACAGTCCCACCAGAAGTTAGCGCAATTAAGTAGTTAGCCCTTCTGCCTAGCAGCACTGGGGTCGTTGGTTCGATTCCCAACCACAGTGCTACCTGCTTGGAGTTTGCATGGTTTATCCCCAGAAATTGTGGGGAGCCACCTCTAAGATTGTGTGCCCCCCTCTCCCTGACAAACAAGTGGCAATCTCAACCATTTTCTTTCCGTTTTCTGCAGCTTTGGGAAGCTTTGTGGTTTCCCCGGACTCATCTGTAGAAGGTCCAGTATTCTTCGACCAGAGCCATAAACATTCCCTGTCTGCTCACATTCACACCACATTTTAAGGCTTTTCATACTCAGGAGTAAAGGAAACAAAGAACTTTCCGCCAACATTTCCATCCAAAGAAAACATGCGCACTTTACACGTCTGCCTGCTTCTAAAAAAAAGACCAGCATATGTTTTTGCATGGCGGTAACCGATAAATGCAGAGACACCAGATTAGGACAACATGAATATCTTTCTCAACCATCACCCCTCTCCTTCTGCTTCTCACTGGACCAGGACTTGTGGGCACTCCACCATGTTAGTGAAGGCTCTATGAGCCCATCAGCCTGTGCAGGGGGTAGAGGTGGAGGCAGGGCCGACGCTACCAATAGGCAAACCAGGCAGCCGCCTAGGGCTCAGCCACAGCTTCTGGTTTCCCTTGCTGTCCAGGGTTTCTGGCACCAGCCACAGAAGGGGCAGACAGCTGCGTCTCCTCTAGTGCTGACTGCAGCCCTGTCACAGCCAAGTAATCCGTCCTCTTCCTCTCCTCGCACAGCTTCACTTCCACTGGGGATGCTGCCACATGCTGGGAGTCTGGGGCTGTCCGCTTCCTTGCCCACCCACCCTAAGGCTCTATTGTGACAGTGTTCGATCCCTTCGCCACACTGCAAATGCTGCATGCCTCCCTGTGGCCACACTGACAGACCTGACTGGCACCTGCCTGCTGTGGAGGAGGGGAGAGCCAGACCAGGCTCAACTGAGTCAATTCAGGTGAGACCACATACAGGACACACACCGAATGTGCACCTTAACCTGTAAACTGTTGGGGGGGGAGCACAGTGTTCCTGCACTATTGTCACTGCACTCTGAACTAATTTACTATCCCAGGGGCTAGTTCTGCGATCTGCTGCAGGTGTCAGTGGAAAGTTAATGATACTCCAAAAGCCTATAGTCCTTGATGGTCCTCTATTGCATGTCCGCATCTTGTAGCATAACATTCATTGTTATACAGTAATCTAAGTTTCTTCACAAAATATTTTATTAGGTTGGTAAATAGAGAACACGGATTGAATTTCAAATACCATCTGATTAGGAAAAAATCTATACAAAAACATAGCTACCCTGCAATACCCCTGCAGATAGATTAGTAGGAATGCTGAGAATGTACAAAGGCAGCTGTAAAGACACGCTTGTCAGAGCTTCCTCCAGATCACCACCCAAGTCCAAGTCCCATCTTCTTTAATACTATAGGCTTTGTGAATTACAGTAGTTTATGGCTTTCATATATATTTCAACATTTACTCGGCATGTTATTGCTTCTTCTGCTTCAACCTATCCATATAGGCTTGCAAAGACTTCTGGATGGATTCCTTGGAGATGAAGCTGACAAAATTATCGATATCAGCCTCTCGCTGTTTGACTAGCCGGTCTACGATAGGCTTACGTATCATAGACTTGGTGATCTGACGGGCGTGATCTGTAAGAGAGAAAAAAATATATATTTTTTTAAGAATTAAAAATCGCAATCTATAGTTTTAGAGTGGAACTCCAGTCAAAAAGTGTTTTGTAATTTTGGATTGAGTGAGGAAAGGCCAGAATGTGTGTCAGGTTTTTTTTTTTCTGTTTGTGTCTGTGGAGAGATATACCTTCTTTTTAGATCTATTGTTATAGAGTGCAATATCAAATGTAGTGTTACTTACACTTCGCTTAGTCTGCTTATATTTTGCCTTCCCTTGTTTGCCGCCCCCCTTCAATCACCATGGTCATGAAAGTTTTTTTAAATAAAATCAGTTTTCATTATACATCTCTTTTTAGTCCCTATGACTTCATCAGTGGGACTGTGTATTTCTCTATGCAATGCAGGCAGATCATGGCTGATGGCAAGGGCTGTATATAGCTATCTGAAAACATCACATTATCATTTCCTGAAAACATTGAAACCATGTCAAAAAACGTTCACCCGATTCATGGCTTGCAGCCAATCAGCTGCAGCTCTGATCAGTGTATTCTGACAGCGGAGGAGCCCCTGCTGTGAGGATACATCAAAAGAGCAGTGAAGATTTCTTCATCCACTATGAATGTGTAGATGGGGGGGGACTTATTTTTTTTTTTTTTTTTTTTTTTACAAGCCAGCCATCTATGGCCAGCTTTACTCTGGGTCAGCGATTCAAAGTAGTGAAGCAATAGGGTGAGCATGACAGCCAGGCAACTATTTTACAAAGGAGTGATAAGCAATGGTAGCCTCTGTGTTGCTCTCAGGTTTCTTCCAAAGTAAACTATTTTATTCATGTGAGAGGTTTTAAACTGATTTAAAATTTAGAAACAAGTAATAAGTATATGGGGCAGCCATACTTGCTGATTAGATAAGTGATCTGCACTTCCCAGTTAGGAGAGCAGCACAAGGATTTTGGTATACTGCTGACTTTATACTCTTTGCACAGACATTCCATTAGAGTGAAAGCCTACCGATTTGTATAGGAAAAATAAACATGACAAACAGAGCATATAAAAAAATAGAAATTTTTGTAGTATGTAACAGAAAAATGACGCTTTGGTAAACTTTCACACATAAAACAAGCACATACTAATATAGATATGACAGCTCGCCTTTACGTGACAAATGTAACTTTTAGCTCCCTTTCAAGTTACAGTAACAATATTATATCTTTGCAGTAGGGACTTTCTGCATTACACATAATTTAAAGATGTGGTCTTTCTGTAAAAACGCTGCATTGTCTGTTTCTGTGTATAAGGTGCTTTTCTGTAAGCCATGTATGACACAGTCAGAGTTGCCTATCTTCATTCAGGCTCCATTCAAACTAGCGGTTTTTTATTAGCTCAAAAAATGCTGAAAAAAAACACAGGATGAAAGGTGCTGATAATAGCGTTTTTTTGTGCCGACTTGTATTAGTGTTTTAGAAGCATTAGCATTTTATTTGCGTTTTTATAGTACAAAGAGGAAAAAAAACACGTTTGGAAAAAGCTCTTAGGAGCCTTTTAGTAGTGTTTAGTGTTTTTCTGCTGAAAAAACGCTCCCAAAAACTACAAAAACGCTAACAGCCTAAAGTAGTGTGCACGGACACATACGATAACACTGTTTAGCTTCTAAGAGCAGCTAAAAAAAAAAACACTAGTGAGTATGGGAGCCTCACTTGTTAACTCTTATAAAAAGGTACAGCAATAGTAAAATCGACTTTCTTCTTAGAACTACCCAGGACAAGAAAGGGTTAATAGCGCTCCTGTTTATGCTGCAAGTGACTTCAGTGCATTAATAAGGGATATGGCATTTTAAATAGTAAATAGATGAAGGTTGAAGTTACATTTATAAAATAATTTAAAAGATACTCTTTAAAGCTGGAGACAAATCAGAAATAATAATAATAAAAAACAACATCTGTAAGCCCCTATACAGCAGTTTTCAGTGCTGAACAACTGGCAGGAAATTCAGTGACAGGAGGAGAAAGCAGAGTGCATAGAGGGATGACTTTATTAGTGTGTGGATTCTCCTTTCACTGTTCAGTCAGCAGACTGGGGATGTGGTCTCGATAAGGCTGTGCTGGACCCGACGTCTGGAAAGCAAGCCCAGATCACAAAACTGCACAGATTTTTATTTTAACCTGTTAGCGTCAACAGTGCGCAAATATGCGGCCTGTTGGAGGGTGGGCTTTGGCGCCGAGTGGCCGCATATTTGCGTGCAATTTTGCAAAAAAACCTGTGCCAAGAGCGTGCACCCTGCGCACTCCCGCCAGCTAACGGAGTCCAATCATATGAGCACTGTGACAGCCAATAACATGATCATAAACCCCGCCTCCTGGAATCTTAAACCCCTAAAGGGCGGGAGGCGCCGGCGCCAAGGGGTTAAAATCCTTCAGCAAGTGAAACAGTTCTCCCACAGGTATTTTAACTGTTACTGCATGGTAGATTTCATAGCTTTGATACACTTTCCATGCTATTAGATACACCTTTATACAAAAAATACACATCTTTTTGCAGGTAAAAAAAAAAAGCGCATTTATTATTTTTTGCATTAGGTCACTGATTTTTTGTATTAGATCGCTGATGCCATGCAGGTCTCCTCCACAGTCAGTGTATCTGCTTACCCATACGGGTAAGCTTATACTCAATGGCAAGAAGACTCAATGAACTACCACAGCGCATTGGTAGTTTATTGAAAACTACAAGCCGACAGCTGCTAAGGATGTCAGGACTTGTAGTTCATTCATACACAGATGTCTGTGTACGAATGATGCGGCCGCGTGCGCTTTCAAAAAACTTCCCTCTCTACTGCTGCCACAGGGAGAGGGGGCAGCGGGCACTGACTGCGGCACTGGGAACTTGTTACATGTTCCACCTTAAAAACATGTAATATATTCACAAAGGTGAACTTATCCTTTAAGATGCAATAAAAAGGCATCCATTTCTGCAGGGCGGATTCTTGAACTCTGCTTGTAGTGTTCTTACCTGGGACAGACAGCCATTGAGCCATGGCGGCTGCTGCTGTGCTCTGTACCTTATCCTCTGGAACCAACTGATCCACAAGACCGAATTTAAGAGCAGCGGGGGCAGGATACATTTGTCCCAGCTGGAGGGACTGCTCTGTCACACGGCTCCCTACGGTGTGTGTCATCGTGTCCTTGAACCTGAAAAGGATGCAAATACTTGTTCAGGAACAGTCTATACGACACACTTGTTAAAATTAATTAAATTAAAATGTGCACATTACATACAAAAAGGTATAAATCAAGAACAGTGACTGCGTTCAAAAGCAAACCTAACGTGAGCACAACACACTACAGAGTAACGTTCTGTTTTTAAAATGAATTCCTCTCAGGGTAAAAACTGCCAGTTGTAAGAACATGAACACTAACAAAGCCTTTTTTGGTCTCAGCCAACTCCTGCCTTAGAAAGCCACATAACAGCAGATTCATAGCTCTCCAAATAAGACAACTAAAAATTGTCATGTACTTCTTCTGAAATGTACAAAGAAAAGAGAGCGCAAGGCTGCCCTAGTGTGATATTGTTTAATGCTAAAAATGCGAATTCAAGTTAAAAGGGTTACACTCACAAACATGGATCTGAAAGTCGCATGTACAGCAGGGTGGATGTCTCCTCTCCTGGCCTGAATGAAAGGGTTGGCTCCCAAAGGCAAGTGATGTGGATGGGGGATGTTAGAGCGAACTCCGCTTACTCATCGTGTCAGGCTGTGTTTGCTGTGAGACATGCGCACGGTCCAGCCGGTGCGCGAGTGACTTCACGCAGCACCGGCTGAACTGTGCATCCCCCATCCACATCACTCGCCTTTGGGAGCCAACACATTCATTCAGGCCAGGAGAGGAGACATCCACCCTGCTGTACATGCGACTTTCAGATCCATGTTTGTGAGTGTAACCCTTTTAACTTGAATTCGCATTTTAACATTATCACACTAGGGCAGCCTTGCGCTCTCTTTTCTTTGTACATTTCAGATTAAGTACACCACCCTGTGGATACTTGAGAGAGCTGTAGCACCTAGAGCTAAGAGAACTTTTTATACAGACTGTTATATTTTGTGTGTTGCTTATGGGGACAGCGCTGGTCTGGTTTTCTTGTGTGTTTTTGATCATGTACTTCTTCAACACTTCTACAAAGTTTATAGGGGCCTACATGAGATCAGTACTTGTGCAGTTCAGACAAAAGAATTAAAATCCTGAAACGACATTGCAGTGGAAAGTACAATTAATCTGGATGGGTTAGGACCTTTTTTTAGGTTTTTATTGCGGTTGGGGAAAAACTCCCTTAACTATCCATATGGTCACAAGAACTGGAAAAGGCAGCAAAAAAATCTCCCTTCTTAAAGCAAAGCTATGCTCGCTTTCAATCAAACGACGTGAGTCTGTGATGTCACGTAGCTCTCCGCTAACCTGACCGTCTTTCAGGTATTAACTGCAGACTGCTTTCATAGGCCAGCTGAGATGATGTCATTCCCGCCCGCAGATGTGCACGGGTTCAGTCATCTCAACATTGCCAAACTTGTACAATCAGCTGGGCGTCTCACTGTACAGGGTGCACAGGCAGATAAGCAATTTTTAAGCAGAAGAGACATAGCACGTCTCTTCTGCATTTAAAATCCTGCCTGTTCGCCTCTTATTTTTTTCATGAGGTTCCATTTTAAGTGGAATAAGGACCCCTGTCAAGTTTTACTGCTGTTCTGTTGACCCTACAGGAAGTTGGGGGAGGATGGTACCTCTCTAGAAGTGACAGGGACAGCAATAAAACATAACAGGGGTTCTAACTCTTACCAACTCTATCCAAAACTTAGAAAAACAGCATTAAACACTTGTATAGTATTCATATGTATGGTTCAACTGACCTCAGTTCACTGTACACCATATCTGACTTCATGTCTACCCACATATTCATTTCATAGGTTATAACAGACACATACTGCAGCAAACCGAAGAATGATTCTCCTATTAGTGGTTTCATGCTAGAGATCAGCTCAATGGCACTGCTGAACCACTCACAGTATACCTCTCTCTCATTAAATTAAAAAGGACTTTTCAATAACTTTACAAGTCTGCATGAATACATTCCTGACATGTAACAATAAACAAGTATAATACATAAAAAAAATTATAAGCAGCCTTTGAGCCCCAGTCGGTGACTTTGCCTAGGCTGCAATTTTACCAGTATCCTGCTGCAGGCAGGAGGAGGCATTTCCTCAGTTTCCTCCCCAGTGATCAGACTGCAACTTTGTAGCAAATTCCAAGGTGAGATGCTACAGCAGAGCCTGATCTGTATCAGGCATTTGTAAACATAGCCAAAAAGTATGGGGGCCTCAGGATTAACATGATTGTGTCCTCTCTGAACCAGCATCTTTGTCCAGAAAGTAGAAGCTAACCCTACATAAATGGATAATGTCTAAACACAGACGAATCTGGGACTATAGCGACCATAGCAGATAAAGGCATTGTCAGGGGAAATACTGCAATTCTTATGAAAGGTAATAAATATCTGCAAGTGTTGACATATTACTTAGCTTTCATGCACTTATGAAAAAATACATCTAAAGCTAAGTCACTTGATGCAGATTCCGGTTCCTCAGCAAAGCCACGTCCAGCGAGGGGTGGAACACACGCAAGGTTGTGTAAGAACCAAGTGAGTTCCTGGAGCGAGCAGACTGCCCCATTTACGATGTTTGTAACAGGCGATGTTAATCTGGAACATTGTAAGTGTGTTTTGTAATCCTTTCTTACAATAAACAAGACATACTATACTATATGGACTTTCTCTCCATTTATGCACGAGTCGGAAGTACATAGGAAGACTTAGAGGAAGTGACATCTCCCCGCTCACCAGCCTAAGCCTGATAGACCCACATGCAGTATTGCTAAGGGGTCCATATTATCTGGCGAGTTAAAGCACAAGGGGGTGCGTGGAGCACAAATCACCGTTTGATGCTACTGGAGCACCCCATCACTTTAGAATAATTTTGCACAGAAGCACTTTTGGAAAGAAATTGTGTATCAAATTTCTAAACACAGACTTTCACTGGCTACCTACTTACCCATTCACTTTGGACTTTTTATGTTTTTTTTAATTGTATTATGTATATGCTATTTGCACTTTAAGCAATTTGCACTTTAATTTGTAACTGTTTGTGCTGTGGTTTAAATATTTAAGTGTGGTATAAGCAGCAGCAACAGGAGGCGTGTATAGGCACAATACAATTAGCATGGGTGGATTGTTTTTTTTTTTTTTTTTTTTTTTTAAGTAAATATCTGCAAGTGTTTACACATTACTTAGCATTCATGCACTTTTGAAAAAATACATATACAAAGCAAAGTCACTTTAATGGTAACCCAACCATCTGCCTATTGATGCATGTGGCTCTGTTTTCTTGCTTAGGTCACATCCGCATGGATGTAATTCTGTATAAATACGTCTAGCATTTAAAACACATTTGCCATGGCCAGGGAGTTGCAGGTGGGGAATACACCCGGCCATAGAAGTGACTGGCTGTACGCCCCTGTACTTGGGTAAACGACGATGCTTCTCTGCATCAGCATTTTCCAGCATGCACGAGGCATTTTTTTTAAATCAGCAAGTGTTGCATTCAAGATATGACTCCGTACACACATGTGCAGGTAAGAAGCATTGGTGTTTACACAAGTACAAGGGCAAACAGCCATTCACTTCTATAGTTCTTGTACACTCCACCCGAGGCTCCCCAACCACAGGAAAAATGTGTACTTTATACCCATTTACGTCTGTGTGTATGGAAAACATTTCTTCATCAATGCATTATCTGAAACTATTCAGTATACAGAATGAAATAATTGTTTGCCTCATAGCTAAACACAATGATCCACAGAGTACAAGCACACCTGTTAATTACAGTATGTGAACAAAGGGTCAGGTAGAATTTCTGGCACACCTTGACTGTTGATCAGCTGGAAAAGAAGTGAAGAAACACAAACAGACTGTGTAGCATTTTCTACATTACCAGAAGGGAGCAACTATGCCCAGCTGCGTCTCGTTCAGGCCAATGGCATACTTTGGGCTGTCCGCCATGATCCTGTAATCACAGCACATGGCCATAAGGCACCCGCCAGCGGGACTGGAACCCTATGTAGAAAAATGAAAAGGAAGGAAGTGAAATAACAAACACTTTTCTATGCTGTCACTATGGATATCATGAATATCTGACACAATGTTTTTTTTTTTTTATTATTATATTGAATTTCCAACAAGAAGGAAAAACAAAAAAAGAGAATGCAAAGTATCAAGCGAAGGCATCTTTTCAATCAGCCTCTTTTTCATAATAATGCCATTTATTCCTCTAGATCTGTGGTTGGCAACTGATCAATCATGGCGATCTGACAGGTAAATTTAAATCCTGCCATGTCACCTCTCAGAACAGAGGTGAGGAAGTCCTAGGCCAGGGGTAAAAAGATGGACTTCAGGAACTAGAGAGCTGCCGTTACCCAGTGAGCAGCATGAGGATAGCCCCTGCCAAACCACTAGATGCAGCTGTATTAAAGCTGAGATGGGACAGTCCGGAGGGCTGGGGGAAGGGAGACATGTGCTGCAGAGTATGTGCCTGCTGGCTAGAAGTGGGTAAAAGGGCAGCAAGAGTTGACAGTGACTGGAATGACAGATGGGCATTAGGGTGCTGGCTGTTTTGACAGGTCCTTAGTTCCAGGCTGGCAGTGTTAGAAATCAACCGTTTTCTGCTGCCTACAATGCTAATGCTTTTGCGTACCTGCCATAGTTATCAGCATTTATTCTGTATTATAGTGGCAGCTTCCTAAAAGCCGTAAAGGCTTAATGGCTTTGGCTGCAGAATACAATATGGAAGCTCTTGAAATCCAATTAAATCTTATTTTGTAAGTAGTAAAAAACAACAAAATGCACACCGACTTCCAAACTCTGAATTACATACTACTGACCTCTGAACTTTGAGTTACACACTTCAGACCCCTGAACTCTATGTTACATACTTCTGACCAGGGTGGATAAAAAAAAAAAAATCAATGATTTTTAATAATCAATGATTAAAAAAAATCAAATTTAGATTAATAAAATTCTTTTAGAGTAAAAATCTATCTGAAGATAGTTTTCTATTTAAGATACATTAATCATTTAGTTTATTCAGCATGAAATGGAGCTTAGTTGTGTAGCATGAGGCTGTATATTATTTACATTTTTGGTAAACTCAATGAATCCAAGCTCTGCAAGCTGAGATAACATGCACAGCATTGATGCATTCACACAATTTCACAGTAACCATGAGATAAAACAAAGTTCAGGAATATTCCTTTATCCCATTGTTTTGTAAACCTATGTACACTACAAACTGTATGATTGAATCGGTTCTGATATCGCTGTTTTACTAACCTGACAGCTTATTATTCTAAATAGGAAACCTTCATTTTGTTTGCAAATATTAAAGATTCTAACTACCAGTGAGTCCTTACATTTAAAGAGCACCTGTCATTTCAGATCCATCATGACAGCGCCTGTTAGCGGGCATCCACTCACCTGCTGCCACCACGTCCCTCACCTTGTTATGTCACTGCTGCATCATCAGCCATCCCATTTAAGTGAATGGGACTGTCGGTGAGTCAATAGCGGGTCAGAGGAGCCGCTGTGGGACAGAGATTGCTCTTGAACAATTAAGATTTAAAAATGTTAAGATTATGATTTAAAATCAAGCCTTTTTACTAGCGATTTAAATCAAACCCACCCTGCTTGTGACCCCTGAACTCTACAATACAGATTACAGAATTCTGCATTACTTATTCCTCGCTCCTGCACTCTGCATTACTTATTGCCGACCTCTGCAATCTGCATTACTTACTATTGAACTCTGCATTACTTGTTCCTCATTCCTGCACTCCTTATTGCCAACCTCTGAACTCGGCGTTACATACACCTGCATTCTGTTACTACTAACCCCTGACCTCTGCCACGGTTACTATTGAACTCTGCATTATGTAATACTGACCTCTGAACTCTTTAAACCTTCCATACTTTTTAATAGGGGCTGGCTAGATTATCTCCTTAAAAAAGATGCTGTACCTTGGTGATCTTTGACCTCTTCCATGTAGTCAGGTAGATGTCGACCTTTACAGGGTTGCCTACCCTACTCAGCTGTGTAGGCTTGTATACATATTGCTAAACAACTGTATGCACTTGTCATCTGTAATGTTATGTGATTGGATAGTCTGTACATCTAGCATGTACATTGCCACAGGAGATTGTGGTGGGAAAAATTAATAATACTTTGTCTCCAAGCATTGAGTGTTCAGTACATATATTTGTCCTAACACAAGGAGCAATGCGTGCCTCTTATATGCCTTGAAGATGAGCAGAACCTACATAATCTACATTCATAAAGCAATTTAGTAGGAAAACCAGAACATTTGCTTATTTATGCAATTGTCTAATCAACCAATCATTTGACAGGAGTGCAATGCATACAATTGCGTAGATACGGGGCAGGAGCTTCATTTGAGGGCAACTGAACTGTCATCCCAAAGAAAATAAAAATCAACATTTTACCAACACCTCAGACAAATCTTTTTAACTGCTCTGAAGCTTCTCCAAACCAACTAATAAATGTGGGGTTTTTGTTATTTTTGTATTGTCATTTTGCATATCTTGACAAAAAATATGTACTTCATAAAATACAATAAAGTTAAGCAAAACAGTAAACACTTGCATTGATAGCTGCGATTGTCACCATATTGGATCCGAACAGTTTCAGCCACATTTCCTGCACAGCTTTCCAGAAAGCTGCGTAGTGCTCAGCACTCTTTCCACACATCTCTGTGATGTCCAGCCCAGCAGAAAAAACCTTCGGAGAAGCCTGGGTACAGAAGAAAACATGATAAAGCATGCAAAACTTGAAGGGATCTCAGAAGGTGGAATAAAAAGGTAGACAAAACAAGTGATTGTTCTGTGTTAATCAACTGCTTTTCTCTCCCGTAAGGAATAGGTAAACCTGGCCTCCCTAACTCAATATGCACACGCTTCATGTACGGTTATATGCAGTGCTGGGTTACCTCTGTTTGGTTCCCCTTTATCGATAAAAAATTCCAACATGCTAATGTCAGGCTCTAAACTTCTGAGTATATACCGGACTACTGTTTATATAAAGGAACCAGATAGAAATGTACATAAAACATTCACACCGGGGTTGATTTAATAAAATTGGAGAGTGCAAAATCAGTTTCAGCTCTGCATAGGAATTAGCTTCCAGGTTTTTTTTGTCAAAGCTTACAGTACATACTTGAGTATAAGTCGACCCGAATATAAGCCGAGGCACCTAACTTTACCACAAAAAACTGGGAAAACGTATTGACCCGAGTATAAGCCGAGGGTGAGAAATGCGCAGCTACTGTAAGTGTAAAAGAGGGTCAACAATGCCCATTTGCAGCCTCACTGTGCCCATTTGCAGCCATAGGTCCCCCGAACGTCAAACTCGGTAGTTAAGGGTTCCTAGATGCCCGCTAGCTGCAGCCAAAATTTGGGGTCTCTGGACCCAAAGGGTACCGAAATGACATTGCTGCAGATGGACACAGTTGGCCGATTTTGGGGCCCCGTATCCTGGGGCCACTTACTGCTAGGAACCCCAAATTTGGTATGCAAACCCAGTGGATCCATCACTACAACTTATCAAAGTTGGGGTTCCTAGCACCAAGTGGCCCCGAGATACAGGGCCCCAAATTCGGTTCAGAAAATGTCAAGCATTTTTCTTCAGCAGAGAATGACATTTTCTGAACCGAATTTGGGGCCCCATATCTCAGGGCCACTTGGTGCTAGAAACACCAGCTTTGGATATGTTATAGTTCCACTGGGTTTGCACACTAAATTTGGGTTTCCTAGCACCAAGTGGTCCCGAGATACGGGGCCCCAAATTCGGTTCAGAAAATGTCATTCTTTGCACCAGAAAAGTGCTTGACTCAAGTATAAGCCGAGGGAGGCACTTTCAGCACAAAAAAAAAAAGTGCTGAAAAACTCAGCTTATACTCGAGTATATACAGTAATTGACAAAGCTGAAGGTAGAAGTTGATTGGCTATCATGCACAGCTGTACCAGATTTTGCACTCTCCAGTTTTAGTAAATCAACCACACTGTGGGGCTGATTTACTAAACCTGAAGAGTGCAAAATCCGGTACAGTTGTGCATGATAGCCAATCTGCTTCTAACTTCACCTTGTTCAGTTAGTGTTACTAAACACAGGTTCCTGCATTCACTAGATCTGGTCTCCCACAGTACAAAGAGCATGGAAATTCCATTATTTTAGTAAATATAAACTGCTAAAATTTAAACAGAAAATTCCCCTAGTGGACTTTAAAGGCACATATAAAAAAATATTTAGGAAAGTATATAAGGTGAACAACAGTTTATTCATTACAAAAAAGTTCCTCAAACATATATCAAACAAATAACATAAATAAAAACAAGGAATGCAGTTCCATAAATATATGGCTAGTGATACCAATACGCTTGTACCCGACGCGTTTCGGAGTTGTTTTGGCCTCCTTCTTCAGGGGTGATTGTAAGCTTTAAATAGAAATGTATTGGTATCTATGTATATTGGCTATGCATTCCAGAGAAGTTTAAAAGAAAACAGCAGTATTGACACAAACTGCCCATCAGACGCGTCCCCTGATCATGGTGTATAGAGCTTTGTTGAGTATATCCAAAATATTTATATAGCCTCTATTCAATTAGAAATAAGTCGATAGGGATATATATAGTGGTTTTACTTCCTTTCAATAGGAAGAGAGGCCCATTAATCAAGGGCGTATGGATGTTTTGATCTGGAATCCCACTGGGGCCAAATGCGGGTCCTGCTCAGCCTACAGTATAGAAATCGAGGGGGGTCACCCGTTGCTGATGGATGTAGACCAGGTGAGACCCACATAGAATATATGGCAGCAGCTCACACCGACAGCGTCCTACTCAGAGTAGATGACAGGACCCGCATTTGGCCCCAGTGGGATTCCAGATCAAAACATCCATACGCCCTTGATTAATGGGCCTCTCTTCCTATTGAAAGGAAGTAAAACCATTATATATATCCCTATCGACTTATTTCTAATTGAATAGAGGCTATATAAATATTTTGGATATACTCAACAAAGCTCTATACACCATGATCAGGGGACGCGTCTGATGGGCAGTTTGTGTCAATACTGCTGTTTTCTTTTAAACTTCTCTGGAATGCATAGCCAATATACATAGATACCAATAAATTTCTATTTAAAGCTTACAATCACCCCTGAAGAAGGAGGCCAAAACAACTCCGAAACGCGTCGGGTGCAAGCGTATTGGTATCACTAGCCATATATTTATGGAACTGCATTCCTTGTTTTTATTTATGTTATTTGTTTGATATATGTTTGAGGAACTTTTTTGTAATGAATAAACTGTTGTTCACCTTATATACTTTCCTAAATATTTTTTTATATGTGCCTTTAAAGTCCACTAGGGGAATTTTCTGTTTAAATTCTTAATCTAGGATGTGGCACAACACCTGTAGATAATTGGTCGATCAAACCTTTGTTCTCATATAAACTGCTAAATACATTTTCTCATCAGCAGTATATATCGTAGGAGAAGTTTTAATTCTACCCAGGCTGTCCTATGAGGCTGCTGGACCCCTGACCCTCTGTCTGCACAATGCCGATTGGCCCTGTGCTGATCACATGCACTCTCCAAAAAATACAAACAAACCAAAAAAAAACGCTCTACAAATGCCCACCAAACTGAGCATGTGAAGAGTGACTCCAAAGGCTGTGTCTTATCAGGAGATGGATTGGAGACAGTGGAAGGGGGGGGGGCATCAGAGAAGACAGGATCAAGCAGCCTTTATACACAATGCAGAGGATTAGCACCTTAAATTCCACAGTGAGTATATTAAGCATGCTTTAATGCATATACCGTCTGATTTTACTGTTGTGGGTTTAGTAACACAGGCTGGGTTCACACTAGTGCGAATTGGATGTGGGTTTCATCGCATCCAATTTGCGCGTCAGGAAATTTTGACCACCTCTCTATGGAGCCGGTTTACACATATCCAGAGCGGCTCTGGTGTGAATTGCACAGGAGTCCTGTACGTCTTCTGGTCTCTTTTAGGTCGGAATTCAGCCAAAAATTCGGCCTGAAATCGGACCTGAAACGGTGAATGGGGATGCACCAGACCCCTGCTGTGAGCCGCACTGTACTGCAGTGTAAACCCAGCCTGAAACTTTACAATAAATCCTGAAAGCTGGTTGGGGTCTATGCAGAGCTGCAGCAGATTTTGCAATCTTTGGTTTTAGTAAATCAACCCCAGTGTAACAAATATGCTGTTCCTGTGTAGCCATCATAAGACTGGATTAAAACCTGGCTTTCCATGAACTGCTTATAATTCTGAGAACTCGGTTACAGGGCTTATATTCAGTCCCTCCCCTTCAGCACAAAATGCCATAGCACTAATCAATCTTTGCTTTAAGTATACTGGGGAATGGGCAAGGCGTCTGTCGCAAGTGCTGCAGCACAGAAGGCCTGGATTCAATTTTCACCAAGGACACCACACCTATCGAATTTGCATGATTCCTGAATGAGTTAATTTGCAAATGGGTCCTAGTGTGTGCCTCTGTATGACAGTGGTAGGGACAAGCTGCAAGCTCCAGGGATTGATGTGAATATACTATGTACTCTAAGGCATAGCAGAACATGAAAAATGATTAAATAAAATATCCTGATCGCATATTTCACAAGATAATGCTATTGGTGACCTCCCACTGATGTCTCTATTCAACAACGTCCTGGGTGCTTATCAGGAGGTAGCAGACACATGAGACTTCACTAATGAAAGCTGGAAAGAATAGCAAGCTGAGGTATTGCCTGTGTCCTGACAAAATAGGCAACTCGGCAGAAAATCGAACAATGTCACTTCCGCTTTCTTTAAACCATCAGTAATTGCCGATTTGGACACAACACCGGTTAAGTCGGGTACAGGAAGATTTTGCTGTTTTCGCAGCACAGCGGATAACGAGGACAAAGTTGTTGTCGCCGCCTCGGAGGCGGCTATTTTCTTGGTTAGTTTCGGAGCGGAACTCCACTCATAATATGGTGCACCAGACTCTATTCGGTTGCCGGTGTTGTGTCTAAACACCAATTCGTCAAAACTTGCAACTCATGATGGTTTAAAGAAAACGGAAGTGATGCGGGTTGCTCATTCTGCCAGGTTCGACATTTTGTCAGAACATCTGCAGTATTTGTTAAAGTTACGGGTTTTATGGAGAACCCTACACCAACTGTCTGTCTGCTCTAGGCAACTGCTGCATTCTTATTTCACTTTTGTAAATAAAGCGATTAACTACAACCAATGTATCACCTTTCTGCCAGTAATGTAAAAAAATTAAATAAATCGTCAAATGCCGAAAATATAGAAACACGTTAAAAGCACTTGCTACCCCTTCCTTCCTTTGCTTGTCAAAAAATGATGAGCTGTGCATGTTGGGTCATAGATGTTGTTTCACCCCCTGCAGAATTTGATGCAAAAAACTGTCATTTAGGGCAGTGGTCATCAACTCCTGTCCTCGGGGCCCACTAACAGGCCAGGTTTGCAAGATAACTGAAATACATCACAGGTGATCTCATTTGCTGCTCAGTTATTGCAGTATTCTAGTCTGCATCTCCCCAAGGTAATACATAAAACCTGGCCTGTAATGCCGCGTACACACTAGCGGACTTCTCGTCGGATTGAACTCCGAAGGACTTTTCAACGGAGTTCCGACAGAGTTCCAACGAAACGGACTTGCCTACACACGATCACACCAAAGTCCGATCGTTTCAAACGTGATGACGTACGACGGGACTAGAAAAGGAAGTTCAATAGCCAGTAGCCAATAGCTGCCCTTGTGTCGTTTTCGGTCAGTTGGACTAGCATACAAACGTTTTTTTTTCAATAGGAATCGAGTCCGTCGGAAAGATTTGAAACATGTTCTATTTCTAGGCCCGTTGGAATTTGACAGAAAAGGTCCGAAGAAGCCCACACACGATCGAATTGTCCGACGGATTCGTTCCGTCGGACCTTTGATGCCGAAAAGTCCGGTCGCGTGTACGCGGCATTAGTGGGCCCTGAGGACAGGGTTGATGACCACTGATTTAGGGGACAGGTGCTGGGATTCATGGCGCAATGATGTCAGCACAGGCATTAAGCCTAGGTTCACACTGAATGCGGGTTTGAAATCATGTATGTTCAGCTGAACTCGCACAATTTCAAACCAGCATTTCAGTCCGAATTCAGGGGCGATTTGAGAGACATCTGTGCGGGTTCATGCACAGACGTCTATTGAAATTGACCCTGAAGTCGCCAAAAGTAGTGCAGGATACTTTTGGGAATCAGTGCGGCGCTGCAAAGTCGGAGTCGCACCAATTCAGCCGATGCCGTTTTACGACAATAGGCTCAGATTTGGCATGCGATTTGACATGTCAAATCGGCCCAATGTGAACTTGTCGGCCCACGTGAACGTAAATGTCCAACCGTGATTTGGAGATTGCCAAGAAAACATAACACGCATCAGTAATAAATCCAATTTGATGCAATTGTGTTCTTTGTTGTGGAACAATGAGTACAATCACAATGTGTTACGGGTGTAGTAAATATGATCACGTACGGAGGTCAGGATAAGCCCCCGGCAGCCTCGGTCGATCTCCAGCTTTTCCAGGCTGATAGAGAATTCTGTCAGGAGCTCCAAGCTAAGGCCGTTCACGGGAGGATTTTTCATTTTCATGACTGCCACCCCTGGGAAAAGAGAGACAAAGCTCCATTATTTCTCATTATCAGTAACATGAGGCTTTGACTGGGGCCTTTGATCAAAAAAGCATGGCACCTTTCCCAGCAATGTGATCTGAATACACCCACGAGCTCTTCTGTGGCCTATATTCCCCGACTCAAGTAGAACCGAGCCCTGCTTAATTCAGTGAAGACAACTTAAATGGCGCTTAGAGGAACAAAATTCAATGCAGTAAATTTAGCTTAAATAAGAACTCCAAGAAAAACACAAATTCATCATTAAGCATAGAATTTAAAAATGTATTTGTGTCTGGCTTGTAGAATGAGGAAGAAAAAAAAAAAAAAAAAGAAACCTCTTCCAACAATGTCCTCTTTGTGGAGGTTCTGGACACCAGCTAACCATCACACACAATGATTTTTTTTTTTTACTCATCTGTAAACCTCTTTTAGACATAAGAATGTGTGTTGTACTTGGTATGTGTTGCCTTTTCTCCCTAGATTGTAATACAGAAAACAAATACTTGCAGGCCAGTTACAGATGGATTAGACAGGGTACGCCATGGCCCTTTCATAAAGATCGACACTTTTCTAAAGGTCTGTAGTGGGCATTATATATGGAGGGACAGTTGGCCTCATATTTTATAAACATTTTGTTATCCTTTAATCCTGGAAGGTTTACAAATAAATAATTCCTTTATGTTACTTCATAGATTTTAATGTTTAGATACTTGAGAAGAGAACGCTAACCATGAAATGGTCTATAGCAGCGGTCCTCAAACTCAATCTCCCATGGAAAGTTTGCAGTCTGCTGGTTGCTGTAAAGCACGCCCCTGCAATGAGCAGGCCACTTTCACATCTTTTGTAAGCTGAGAAAGCTGCTGACTGTAGAGTGCCAGCACCCGGGAATTTACCAAAGGCACCATCAGACAAAGCGCTCTCCCGCTTAAAGTGGACCTTCAGTAATTTTTTCATCTTTCCATCTATTAAATCTTCTGCCCTTGTTGTTCTAGCTTTGGATAGTAAAACTTTTTTTTTTCTGCCAGTAAATACCTTATACAGCCCACTACCTGTTTCTTGTCTGGTAAAAAGCCTAGGCTTATGACACCATGGACAGCTCTCACTCTCACGAGAGTTTGCCAGCAAGGGAAAGGGGATGAGTCATAAGAGGGCCAATGAGAGCTGCAGGTGTGCCTACTGTGTGTCTGTGTAAATCCAGGAAGTGAACAGGCAGGAGCTTCAGCTGCCCACAGGTAAAATGGATGCAGCCAGACTCAGTGGAGGGTAGGGCTGGGGAAAAAAAAATCGATTTGAATCTTGAATCGAGTTGAAGGTCAAATCGATTCAAAATTTAAGCAAATCAATTTTTTTTTTTTTCACCAGGACTGGCGCTGACACTGCGCCGGTCCTGAGGAGCTGCGGACAGGAGTTTTTAGGCAAGGCCGGACGCCACGGACTAGGCCGAAGCCGCGGCCTTGCCTAAAAACTCCTGCCCGCAGCTCCTCAGGACCGGCGCGGTGTCCAAAAATAAATAAATAAAACTCGAATAGTGAATCAAGTTTTTTTTTTTTTTTTTTGAGAAAATCACCCAGCTCTAGTTGAGGGAGATTTCTGCAGCATATTTGGCAAGTACAGAATCACAGTATATATAAAATATGCAAAGTGGTTGGAGTGAAGCTTCAGAATGGCAAAGATGTTTTTATTACAAATTATGTGAGGAGACTGCAGTTCCTCTTTGATGGTGCTGGGGCGGCGGGGAGCATTCACAAAGGTAAGTGCCACTGAACATCAATGTCAGGGCTGGAGTACAGTGGTCCCTATTCCCACTAACTTCATTGATGAGGAATTTATTACTTCCATCGACACCAATGATGGGACATTTCTTCCTCCGACTGACACCAACAGGAATGTTATACTCCTGCCAACATCAATGATGGGGTATATTATATTCCTATTGAAACCAATGGCGAGGCTTTTTTTTACTCTTACCAACACCAATGGGCATTTTACGGCCCCGCGAATGCCAATGACAGGGCATTTATACCTCTGTCACTGACACCAATGATGGGGCATTTTTTTACTCCCACAGATATCAATGTGAAGTCATTTGTTGCTTCCATTGACTGGGCATTTTGTACTGCCACTGACACCAATGATGGGGCAGTTGTAGGCTGGGCTCACATACGTGCAAATTGGATGCAGGTTTCCCCTGCTCTCCTCTGCTGTGCTTTTGTGTTCTGACAGGGGCGCGCCCCCCCCCAGAATACTCTGGCCAGCGCCGATCGGCAGACCTTTTTCGGTCATGACCCTTCTGTTGGACTGGCTGCCATACACACGGGCCGAATGCTGCCTGCCATTCAGCCCATGTGTACTAGGCTTTATTCAGGAAGAGAAGCAGAGGGAGGTCACATGACAGGACAGCAGGGCTCTGCAAATAAGGTATTTATGGTTTAATTATTCTGTGCTTGCCAAACTAATAATGTGATCAATATAATACAATAATTACAATATTATATGTGATACCAAAAAAAAAAAAAAAGAAACAAGTGAAAAAATAAGTGAAAAGAAGAGGGGTACATGTGTATGTGAATGCTGCTATCTCCAATAATTAAATACTCAATTCACAAATATATATAGAAAAGAAGATTGCTCAAACCTTAAACAGATTATTTAATAATCATACAAAACACATAGTAAATCAATTAATATTGTGGTAAAAAGTCCCAAACGTGACTTTACAACCACTTTAAACTGTTAACGCTTCAACAGTAACCAATTGACTTTTCATTTTCTACATTTCATAAAAAAAGATAAACCTGAATTCTGGCAAAATTGGGCTCAAATGTGCATTTCCCAACTTTGGAGCTGTCCTCTACCCTCAGGGGCCCACTGTCCAATCAGCATGATGTCAGTGGTCACTCTGGTTGTAAGGTAAACTGACAGAGGTGCCCTGAAAAGAACATTTTGGTGCCCAAACTGAAAATTCAGGATGCACTTGGCCAAAACCAAAACCGAAATAGACATTCTTAAAAAAAAAAAAAAAAATTATATACATATTATATATATATATATATATATATATATATATATATATATATATATATATATATTTAAATTTATTACACACACTTTTATTTTTTATTAATATCATGAATTTAAATTATTATGAATTTATTGTCAGCCATTACTGCCACCTTTTGAAGCGGTGTAAAAAAAACTTGCTTGCTGCATTTTTGGTGCATATTTGCCAAACAGCACCTCTCCATCGATATGCATTGAAAATGCAGCAAGAACGCATCAAAAATGCAACGATGCATTTGAGTCACATGACCTATGAAAAACACACCATAAGCAAGGAAAAAAAAAAAAAAAAGAAAAAAAAAAGAAAAAAAAAAAAAAAAAAAAAAAAAAAAAAATCGCAATAAAATTGTTGTAAACATGTCAAAATCACGGGCGCTTTCAGCAGCCATTATTAGGACTTTGTTTTCGGCGACCAACATTTTGGTGCATCACTACTGTGACAGGAGTGCAGCATAGCTCCAAAGTCATGAGCCAGATAGCTTCTAATTAGTAAATCTGCGCAGATGGCTGTTATAGGGATTACACTTTGGTCATCCAATATACTGAAAAAAAAAATTTTTTTTCACATATTTGGGTGATTTTCCATCAGGAAAACCAAGCAGGCACAGATTAAATGTAATTGCCACTTGATCACAAATCAAAAGTCTGTACAATGTGTGGAATATATTTTGGTTTCTCTTACCAGTAGATTCATCCATCTCCACCAGGATCTTATCATTACTGAAATGCCGGTTACTTTGATACTGCCTCCATGGTGCCAGAACCCTGCTATGGACACACAGAGTACCTGCAAAATAAAATATCTCAGTTTAAAATATCAGTTCCATTACTACAGAGGTCAGCTTTTCTAGTGCAAATATGCAAGACAAATCTCAAAAAAAAAAAAAAAATCTTACAACATACTAATAGTGTCTCTAATATAAAACACTGTATAACGTGTGTACGCTCAAGCTTTAAATGTAGCTATTCACAAGTTTGCGTGAATGGTATTTTATACATAATCTCAATATTGGCATATATATTTATATAACAAAATAAATAACAAAAAAATTACACAAAAACAAAGCCTGCTTACAGCACCTGCAGCTTTTGAAAGGCTTTTATTCAGCTTTATATTTGCTTTGTTTTGAAGGTATTGCAGGTATAAGTTATCCCAGGATGCACTGGGAAACCAACAAGTGAACCGGAAAGACATCATCAGCAGCCATTTCTGGTTCATGTGTATATATTCTGGAAGTGTCTGGTGCAGGCATCACATCTGGTGGGCAGCAAGGTGAGCGGGGCCCGGACCAGAGCGGAGCAACCTAGCAGATGCATACCTCTCAACTTTCTGAGATGGAATGAGGGACACCTTTTAGCAAAAAGTACGTAGGCATAGGACACACCCCCTTTAAAGGAAAATTGTACAAAAAATAAATAAATGATTTGTAAAACTTGCTTTTTTACCACCACTATTCCTTTATATTGGCTTTTGGAATTTACAAAATGCAGCATTTAGAAATTGGATGAAAGGTTTTGCACCGGGAAAATGTTTTGATAGATATGTGGCGCATTTTATATAAAACTATATAGTTCAGACCAAAATGAGGGACAAATTAGAGACAAATGAGGAGACTTTGTTCTCGAAATCAGGGAAAGTTGGGAGGTATGCAGATGGCACACATGGTGTGCAATATGGGAGGGCTATAGGGGAAGGTAAACAGGGACTGGAGAGAGAGGAATGAGCAGCAGAGCTGGGGAACCTGAGCATGAGAAATTATCAATGTGTGATTAGAATAAGAGTACAAATAAGCTGGATATCTGCTGAAAAAGGGAAACCGCTGAAAAAGGGGTACCAATGAGCTGGGGATCTGCTGAAAAAGGGGAACCAATGAGCTGGGGATTTGCTGAAAAAGGGGAACCAATGAGCTGGGGATCTGCTGAAAAAGGGGAACCAATGAGCTGGGGATCTGCTGAAAAAGGGGAACCAATGAGCTGGGGATTTGCTGAAAAAGGGGAACCAATGAGCTGGGGATCTGCTGAAAAAGGGGAACCAATGAGCTGGGGATCTGCTGAAAAAGGGGTACCAATGAGCTGGGGATCTGCTAAAAAAGGGGTACCAATGAGCTGGGGATCTGCTAAAAAAGGGGTACCAATGAGCTGGGGATCTGCTAAAAAAGGGGTACCAATCCAATGAGCTGGGGAACTGCTAAAAAAGGGGTACCAATCCAATGAGCTGGGGATCTGCTAAAAAAGGGGTAGCAATCCAATGAGCAGGGGAACTGCTAAAAAAGGGGTACCAATCCAATGAGCAGGGGAACTGCTAAAAAAGGGGTACCAATCCAATGAGCTGGGGAACTGCTAAAAAAGGGGTACCAATCCAATGAGCAGGGGAACTGCTAAAAAAGGGGTACCAATCCAATGAGCTGGGGAACTGCTAAAAAAGGGGTACCAATCCAATGAGCTGGGGATCTGCTGAAAAGGGGTACCAATGAGCTGGGGAGCTGCTTAAAAGGGGTACTACTGGGCCCCTTTAAAACAAATCGAAAGTCAACACACATACACACACAGGGCATTAGCCAAGATTTAAAAAATCATCACCGAACCATCAAAAAATCATGTTGAAGAGGTAGGCGCTTTAATGTGGTAAAGTTGAAGAAAGTGTAAATGAGCCCTTAGTCCCGGTTCACAGTGGTGCAGCTTTGGAATCACGCTACTTCAGTGCAATTTCAAAGTCGCAGATCAGTGCAATTTGCACCTCCGATTTTATTGCAGCTTGTGACTTATGTTAACAGAAGTCTATGAAAGTCGCAATGAAATCAGCAAAAAGTAGCACAGGAACCTTTTTCTGAGTCGCAGCAATTTGAACAGTTCTATTGCCAATAATGGGATGCGACTTGTCCTGCGATTTGGCACTGTCAAATTGCATAGATTGCACCGGTGTAAACGGGGTCTTAGAGTGCAATTCTGGCCAACACTGTAAGGGGACATTCTTCCTACTGATCACTCTTGTAAAGGGCATTTATCCATTGCCCCCAATTGATATGCATCTTAGGCCACATGCACACAGGGCGATTCTATGTGTGTGCTGTGCAGAGCCGTATTTTACCGGCACAGGTGTGGCATACATCTGTGTCGGCAGGCCTTTTGTTGTCTATTGGAATGCGGTGGCTACATGGACACAGCGGTTGTGCCTCAATATTACAATTGTGTGGGTCCCCAAACTTCTGCATTCCTGTGCTGGCAAAACATGGCCCTGCATGTAATGGCCCCATGTGAACGAGACCTTAGGAAGGGTTAACATGAAAATTATTGTAAGGTTTCCTCTAGGATAATAAAAGGTTGTGAATGGCTCGCTTAAAGTAGTATTAAGCCCGAAAGCAAACATTATATTACAGCTTACCAATTCTTTGGCTTCAATTACTTAGTGTATCTAAATCTGCTAGTGCATCCAACACTCCCTTCCCCCCAGACTGACAATGCTGCTGTCCAGAGGTGCCCCTGTGCTCATTCATGCAGAGTGGGGACACCAATACAGGACGTGCGTTACTGGCCAGATCAGCAGGTGAAAACCGCCTTAAAAAAAAAAAAAAAGGAAACCAAAAGCAGCCATGACATCGAATGCTTGGTTAGCTGCAACATATTATATTTTTGGTTTTATTACCGCTTTTATTTATCTTTCTGGCTAGGTTTCAGGTTATACCTAAATTTAGGGTGAAACATGGTCAGAGTCTGAAGCTCCCGACACCCCCAAAATGCCCACAGACATGAATAGTTGTGCACAGCTTTATGCTAATTATTTATGCAAACATACACTCATCGGCCACTTTATTAGGTACGCCTGTTCAATCGCTTAGTAACACAATTCCCTAATTAGCCAATCGCATGCCAGCAACTAAATGCATTTAGGCATGTAGACGTGGTGAAGATGCCTAAACGCACCAAAAATGCACTGGACCAGTACAATGAAAGGAAAACAGGGTTCTAGAATAAATCAAAAACACACCAGAGTGCTTCAAAAATGCATCAGAAACATGCAGAGATGCATCCGGAACAGATATGGAGTACGTTTTTGTGATGTGACCCAGCCCTAAATGTATGCTAACACAGTATAAATGTAAGGCTAGGTTCACACTATTGCGATGCGGGAACCAGCGTGATTCCAGTTCAGGTTCCTGCACCACACAACTTTGGCAGGCAGTTCACACTGCCCTATACGAACCGTTGTGGGTGTCAACAGAAAGTTACACTGTAGTTTACCACAGCCCCGGAGGGCCGGCCATTGTCCAGCACAATGGTCACTTTTCACTCTCTCCACTTCCTTCTCCCCCACTTTGTTTTATTTAAGCCCTTTTATGTTTGTCACTTTTTTGTATTTTTATGTTTCTACACGGTTTTTGCATGTGTGACTGGTAGGGTGTAGGTCCTTGGGCCTGCCCTGAAAGTCTTGGGAGGGGGTGGACATGGCCTTCTGGCTTAGTTCGCCCTTTCTCATGGGGTCTCCCTTTGGGGAAGCCCCACTTTGTACTTGGGTGGGTCTGTTTCGGCAGACCCTCCAAAGAACGGGGTCCGTCTGGTTTCGGACAGAGGGATCAAGTGTAAGTACCCCAGTACCCGTCTGGAGCATAAGGCCCCCTAGGGGATCAGGGCAAGGTCCTCTGATTTTGGAGGACTGGTGTACACCCATTGCATTTTTTTGTGTTTTACTACGTGTGTGCACATTTTTTTGCATCGGGTGAAGTTTTTGGAGTGTGTTCACACACCATGGGGTTTCATAAAAAACAAAAACGTAGTTTACCACAGTCCCACTGCAAGATAAGATAAATGCAGAGCTGAGTGTCGGTACTGAGGCTTGAAAGTCCACAAAAAAAAAAAAAACAGCCGGTGTCTTGCCGAGAAAGTTCCCCCGGCGGAAAAGGACCCCCTGTGCTTGCGCAGTACGAACGACTACGGAGCCGCCGAAAGTCTCCGAAGATGAACAGCTGATCGTCAGCTCTACATGGCGCCTGCGCACTACATTCTGCCCTGAGTCCAGGTTCAAGCCCCACCATTCAAGTGGACATAGAGTTTGAATATAAATATGCCGAGCAAAGCGAGGCCGTGACCGAAGCGTGGCGAGCGGCCATGTTACTAAGTGTTTTTTTTACAACAGTGTTGGCACGCAGGCGCCATGTACAGCTGACTCACAGGTGTTCAGCTTCAGCTATTTTCGGCAGCTCGTACTGCGCCTGCGCAGTACAGGGGGGGTCCTTATCCGCCGGGCGGACCTTTCTCGGCAGAACACCAGCACACAAATGCTTCTTCTTGATGCAGTTTATTCCAGCACATGCAGCAGTAATACCAGGACAAATGCTAACGCTTTTAAGTCGTAGCCAAATGCTGGCCATACACTATGTGAAAAATCGGCCGAAATTCAGTCCTTTGGCCAGTTTGTTCGTTTTCTGGCCAGTTAATGGGCACAAAATTGATAATCGTTGGGAAGTTTTTACGCCAAAAAATGAAGGACAAGTTTGGAAATTTTCTGCTGAACGAATAATATATTGAAAGGTTAATGGGTTTCCCGTCCGAACTGTTTGCACTAGGTATATATAAAAAAACGAACAAAAAAATGGATATATGTCCACTGAACGAGTTTTCGGTCATTACATGATGGCATTATCGTTTGCTCTCATGGTCGAATGTATGTTTTTCGAAAATGGATTCGGCCGATTTTTCGTATAGTGTATGGCCAGCATTACTCATAGCATACACAAAATAGAAGATCAAAGTTATATATAGACAAAAAGACAGCCCCTAACAATCAGGGGCGGTATATCCTTAATTGCAATTAAGATAAATTGAAAACACTTAAAGCGGAGTTCCACCCAAAAGTGGAACTTCCACTCATCTAATTCCTCCCCCCCCCCGCCGATGCCACAATTGGCACCTTTCAGGGGGAGGGGGGTGCAGATACCTGTATTAGACAGGTGCCTGCACCCACTTCCGGGAATAGACTCCCGCGGGAGTCACGCCCCCTCCCGCACCCACCCCGCTGTCTCCTGGGAAACACACAGGTCCATTTAGACCACTTAAGGGACCACTTAGGACACGCAGTGCGACTCGCGCATGCGCAGTATGGAACCGGGAAGTGAAGCCGCAACGCTTCACTTCCTTATTCCCTCACCGAGAATGGCAGCAGCAGCAGCCGAGAGCCGAGATATTGCTCGGATTCCGACATCGCTGGACTCCTGGACAGGTAAATGTCCGTTTATTAAAAGTCAGCAGCTGCAGTATTTGTAGCTGCTGGCTTTTAATATTTTTTTTTTCAGGTGGACTCCCTCTTTAAAGAAGGGGATAAGGCCAGGAAGAGAAGAAAAGAACACGAGCAGCACAATGTGAAATAAATGAAAGAGCATTAACCATAAATATACCAAATAATCATTTAAAAAAAGGTTAACGTCCTTTCTTTTATACATTCCACTTGGTACTCTCATATTAAGCTTGTGTATCCACCACACCTCACGTTGTAGTAAGATGTGGTGTGTGTCACCTCCTCCTGCTGGTTTTTTAACTTGTTCCAAACCAAAGAAAGGGGTTTTAAACTTCCTCCACGTATCTCTCTAAAATCTCTGGATACATTAGAGATGTTCTTTGCATTCACATTAGACATATCATTATAATGCTCTCACTCTTAGATTATAAATGGTGCAGCCAACATACTGTAACTGGCAAATGCCGCACTCAATAAAATGAATGACCATCTTGGAATTGGAGTTGATATCATTCCTAAGGGTCGGGTGTAGGATCTTCCTGTAGAAAAAGAGGTAACCTGCTTACTTTTCTTGTGTCTAATGTACGTCTGCATGTGGTAAAACCACAAAAATAGGATTAAAAATTGAAAAGGGGCATTGAGGCCATTATGTAGGCCTCAGGGACTTTTAACGGTGCTGAGATCAATGATGTACAGGGCGTATCGTAAAATGATATTTTATTTAAACAATCTCATTAAAAGAAACAGACATTGGCAAAAGACAATATACAAAACAAAAATAAGGGGGTGTAATTCTTTGATACAGAAATTAATACCACTTTCTCAACATGTTTCACTTTCCTAGGCTTCTTCAGGAGATATATTTGTGATATTAGAGTCAACTATGAAAAATAGAAAAAATATATATATATGTAAACAATAATGCTACTGATAAGTGCACTCTGGTTAGATTGACCTTATTCATTTATATTTACTGATTTCAATCTTTCTCTCTCTAGAGAATTTTCATTTTTAGGGATTTTATCCCTCTCTGCATGCCTTTATAGTGAGGTGGGGACTGAGGAGAAAGCATTTGCCATCGCAAACCCCCCCCCCCCCTTTTTTTTAAGTATATCTTTTTCTACAGGTAAGATTTTTATAAGTCAAATGACGATATATATATATATATATATATATATATATATATATATATATATGTGTATTTTTATTTTTTTTCTCTCTGATACATATTGTATATTTCATACACTTTATTCTAATATATGATATTTATATATATATACAGATCTGTTCATTTTTTGTATTTGTATTTTTTCATTTAGTACATTGTCCATATTTAAATATTATGACTGTATGATGTATAAGCAGACATGTACGTGTATTGTTTACATATATATATATATTTTTTCTATTTTTCATAGTTGACTCTAATATCACAAATATATCTCCTGAAGAAGCTTAGGAAAGCGAAACAGGTTGAGAAAGTGGTATTAATTTCTGTATCAAAGAATTACACCCCCCTTATTTTTGTTTTGTATATTGTCTTTTGCCAATGTCTGTTTCTTTTAATGAGATTGTTTAAATAAAATATAATTTTACGATACGCCCTGTACATCATTGATCTCAGCACCGTTAAAAGTCCCTGAGGCCTACATAATGGCCTCAATGCCCCTTTTCAATTTTTAAACTTATCATTTGGGATGTGGTGCTTCTGAATTTTCCTCTTATTCCGAATTTTTTTATTTCACAAAAATAGGATCCCATTGCTCCAAGCCATGAACTTGAAATCAGGGGGTTCTGGGAACGAAAAAGCGATGGGGACAAAATAGTACCTCGAGTGAGGGCTTTCCTACTAGAGAAAAGGCAACCTTGTTGCAGAATCTCATAAAGTGTTTTATCTGCATATAATATGGGAAGGCAACGTTTTATAATCTTCACCACTCAATCATATTGTGCCGAATAAGTGGTGACAAAATGTATGCCTTTCCCTTTTCTGCAAGGGTATCGCTTATTAAAGCGGAGTTCCAGTCTGGGGGAAAAAATAAATAAAATTCAGCAGCTACAAATACTGCCGCTCATGAATTTTATTATATGGACACTTACCTGTCCAGGGAGCCCGCTATGTCAGCACCCGAAGCCGATTCCCTACTGCACTTGCGAGTGTCACGCTGTGCGTTCTGATTGGTCCCTGCTGTCTTCTGGGACCTGTGTGAGGGGCCGGACATGGCGTAGTTTGATGCAAAAAGTGCAGCGATCTATGCCCAGAAGTGGGAGCAAATACCTGGATTTGACAGGTATCTGCTCCCCCCTGAAAGGTGCCGAATGTGACACCGAAGGGGGGGATCCGATAAGCGGATGTTCCATTTCTGGGTGCTTTAACTCTAAAAGTGGGGGAATCCTGGATCTTTTGTATCAGCTGTCTGTCTCTGTTTATCAAAAGCTCACTATATTTACCTTCTTTTAATCTATCTGAAACAATGTTGCATTTTTGTATATAGTTATGCTGTGAAGAACAATTTCTCTTTGCTCTGAAAACTCCCCCACAGGCAGAGCCCCAACAGTGTGTGAGGGATGGCAGCTGGAAGCCAGTAAAAGAGTTTCCAGCACACGATTTTCTATAGATCATCCTCCACATTACCGGTCAGGATCACACCTAAATACTCTATGCTAACTGGATGCAGATTGTGTGTAAATTCAAGGTGATGATTAGAGTTAAAGGGGTTGTAAACTCTCTTTTTTTTTTTTTTAAATAACAAACATATCATACTTACCTCCACTGTGCAGTTAGTTTTGCACAGAGTGGCCCCGATCCTTGACTTCTGGGGTCCCCCAATGCCGCTCGCGGCTCCTCCCCGCATTGGAAAACCCCCTAGGAGAAGTACTCTCCCTGGGGGTTACCGTGCTGGCGCGCTCCCGAGTCCAGCATTTGCGTTTATAGACACAGAATGCCGGACTCGGCCCCGGTCATTGGATTTGATTGACAGCAGCGCGAGCCAATGGCTGCGCTGCTATCAATCTATCCAATCAAGAGCTGAGACCCCGGCCAGAGAGGGTTTGTGCGTCTCCGGCGTGGGAACAAACGGGCTCAGGTGAGTAAAACGGGGGGAGTTGGTCAGTGACAGAAGATTTTTCACCTTAATGCATAGGATGGCTCCAACACTGGCAAGGAAGCTTGGAGGGTCTCAGGGCTAGATAGCTGCAGGACATACCCAATCTGGACAATGATGACGTGTGGGATTTCCCCTTCTGATCTTTGGTTTCCTTGAGAGACTAACTAATTCAAATCAAATTGGTGCATCGAGCCTACTTCACCCCATATAGGCTCCTCAAGATGAATCCCACCTGTCCCTCCAAGTGTTGGTGGTTCCGGGGGTCTTCTCACACGTATTCTGGACCTGTCCACTCATTGTCTGTTTTTGGGAAGAGGTAGTAGCCATGTTAAATATCATCATCTTTACCCCCCTGCAGCCATCAATGTCTGTGTGTCTACTGGGCCTGGTGGAGGACCTTCTGTCCACAATGGCAGAGCAGAAGCTGGTTAACCTTACACTATTTTATGCCAGAAAGGCCATCGCCCCAAATTGGAAAAAAAAATCCACCCTTCCTACGCTTTCACTCTGGAAACTGGTCAACAAGGATGAGCTCTGGCGTGTTCGCACAGCCCACGTGCAGAGCCCGCCAGGAAGTCGGCAGTGCGCTAATCACAGACGGTGAGACATTTCCCAAACTCTGCAGCCGAGCATCGGGACAATGTCTCACTGCCTGTGATTAGCGCAGCGCAGACATCCTGGCGGGCTCTGCAGGTGGGCTGTGCGAACACGCCGGAGCTCATCCTTACTGGTCAATAACAGTTTGCCACTCTATAAGGACACCTACACCAAGACCTCTTTCACACTGGGGCGCTTTTTTAAGCGTTTTAGTGCTAAAAATAGCGCCTCTCATGCCTCCCCCAGTGTGAAGGCCTGAGTGCGTTCACACTGGGGCGGTGCACTTGCAGGATGGGCAAAAAGTCCTGCAAGCCGCATCTATGGGGCGGTCCGGGAGCGGTGTATACACTGCTCCCAAAACACCCTGCCTATTGAAATGAATGGGCAGCGCTGCAACACGGGCGCTTTTGACCCCATCTTCGGCCGCTAGCGGGGGTTAAAAGTGCCCTGCTAGCGGCCGAAAAGCGCCGCTATAACAGCTGTAAAGTACCGCTAAGAGAGAAAGGGGTCTAGCACAGGCTGCCCTCGCAAATATAAGGTTTGGGCTAGATGGTTGGCAGAGCCTTCCACAGCTTTGGACACTTTTATAAGCTTCTAAGCTTTATACGCATATATTTACTGGAATGTTGGTGAACAGCGTTGATGTCATATTATGCGATGGTTGGATTTATATACCAGACTGCTCGATTCTCTTTCCACTGTGATGTCTGTAAGGAACCATGCCATTTATACATCTGTTGTCACTCTCCTGTATAGTCCATAGATTTAGATTTGTCCTAACCTCAACGATACGACCATCTGAGGGTTTCAATTATGTACTTATGTCTTTCTCAACGTATGTTGTGTTGTTACGTTATTCGAAAAATAAAACAGATTTAAAAAAAAAAGTGACGTACAATATAATTTTCAGTCACATATAACGACTTATCCACTTGTGCTCACACACATAGGTTGGGCACACATATGTAAACGATGATTCCACCACACATGATGCATCGCCATGAAGGTCGGAGTGGGAGCATTAATTCTAGGGCCTAATTAATGATTAACTAAACTGATAACCTGTAAGGGTCGGTTCACACTGGGGCGACTTGGGATCCGACTTGTACGCCCTCAAGTCGCCCCAAGTCGCTTTGTATTTAGATTAACATGGTAGGCAATGGGAGCGTCTTAATTGACACTACTGAAGTCGCTCCGACTTCAGAAAAGGTTCCTGTACTACTTCTATCCGACTTGTAGGCGACTTGTACCCATTCAACTCAATGTAAGTCGCCTGCAAGTCGGATCTCTCTGTAAAGTCAAGCGACTTTGCAGAGAAAACCCCTCCCTCCCTCCCTCCCAGAGAGGTGATTGGCCACAGGCAAAGTCGCCTGTCATGGAGGCGACTTCAAGTCGCCTCGTAATTTGCCGAAGTCGCGCTGAAGTCGCGCTGAAGTCGCGGTACAAAGTCGCGCTAAAGTCGTGTTGCCCATGTGTGAACCGACCCTAAAGGCTTTTAGAGAACAATTTTAAGTACTGTCGTCTGTCGCCATTTTATGGACGTGCGAAATTTTAAATCTTGACATGTTTGGTATCGGTTTACTTGACACAACATCCGCTTTTATATTTTACCAAAAAAGTGGGTATCGTATTTTGTGTTGGTGGGCACTAAAAAGTGTATTTTTTTCCTGATAATGTGCGTTTGTTTGATAACTGCTCCACAAATATAAAAAAAAGTTTTTTTTATCTATCAAAAATTGTGATAAATGCTGCACAAATATATAAAAAAAAGTGTATTTTTAACCTGAAAATGTGCGTTTGATAAATGCTGCACAAATAATAAAAAAAATTAAAAAAAATTGCAACAGCCACCTTTTTATGCCCTTTCAGAAAATATATCATTTTTGGGGGAAGCAATTTTCTAGCAAAAAAAAAGGGTGAAAAATACCACTAGGTAAATACAACTCAGTCTAACGAAGTGTGAGGGAATTATTACACCTCAGCCTAATGGGGGTTGTAAGGAAAGGTGATATATGAATGACTGAGAGATTAGATGTGTATAATGATATGTTGCACAGTGACACAGAGTCTTCATTGTCAGTGTTCATCTGAGGAGGAGGAGACCCCACACTGAGGATGGGGACACGTCCTTTCCCGCCGTCCTCACATGACTCCCTCACAGAGGACAGCAGCGCCTGTCTGCGCGGGAAACTAAGCAGATGAGCAGGGAGGGAGGGTTAGACACCGCCCAGCCGCCTCGCGCCACCAGAGCGGGAAGCGGGCGCGCGGGCAGTGGCGGGTGTTTGGAGCGGGAACTCGTCACGCACCTGATAGAAGCCGGGCGGGAGCCGACCTCCTCAGCACAGCCAGCGCCGCCATCTTGAGTGACCTTTCCCTGAGCGGCGGCGCAGTGGGTGAGGAGGATCTGGTCGGGCTGTTAGACCTGTTCTCTCTCAGCTCTGGGGCTCAGGAGAGTGGTGACACCTGGCGGGAGTTCAGAGAACAGCCGCCCCTGACTGGGCTCTATATGAGGATCTGTCACTTATTTTCACACAACTGAAATCACGTGAAAGAAATAAAGCCCAGCTCCAGCAAAAAAAAAAAGTCCTAAACCTGCCTCATTCTAGTAACACAGGATTTTCTCTCACTTCCTGACTCCGTGACCCCAGAAATAAGGGGTACAGTGATCTCTATGGGGAGCAATACAAACATTTTCTCCTCAGGGAGTATTAGGAAATCTCTATAGGGACACAGTCACACCTAACACACTCTATCCACATTTATTGTGTATGGCTTTCTCGCACCGAGAAGGAAGTGTTTCCTATTTCCTAGTGTCACAGGAAAGGAAGGAGACTGTTCCAAATGGAGTCACAGGAAGAAATAAATACACTGTGCAGGGTGCACACTGCTAAGGCTTCACCCACATGGGCGTACTATTACCAATACCTGTGTGAGGGCCGTGTAGGGTGCACACTGCTAAGGCTTCACAAACATGGACGTACTATAACATACACCTGTGTGAGGGCCGTGTAGGGTGCACACTGCTAAGGCTTCACCCACATGGGCGTACTATAACGTATACCTGTGTGAGGGCCGTGTAGGGTGCACACTGCTAAGGCTTCACCCACATGGGCGTACTATAATGTATACCTGTGTGAGGGCCGTGTAGGGTGCACTCTGCTAAGGCTTCACCCACATGGGCGTACTATAACGTATACCTGTGTGAGGGCCGTGTAGGGTGCACACTGCTAAGGCTTCACCCACATGGGCGTACTATAATGTATACCTGTGTGAGGGCCGTGTAGGGTGCACTCTGCTAAGGCTTCACCCACATGGGCGTACTATAATGTATACCTGTCTGAGGGCCGTGTAGGGTGCACACTGCTAAGGCTTCACCCACATGGGCGTACTATAATGTATACCTGTGTGAGGGCCATGTAGGGTGCACACTGCTAAGGCTTCACACACATGCCATGGGCATACTATAACGTATACCTATGTGAGGGCCATGTAGGGTGCACACTACTAAGGCTTTACTCACATGGGTGTACTATAACGTACACCTGTGTGAGGGCCGTGTAGGGTGCACACTGTTAAGGCTTCACCCACATGGGCGTACTATAAGGTATACCTGTGTGAGGGCCTGCACAAGGGTGCACAGGTGTTCTATGCATCCTCATTCAGCCAGTTCTATATTTTTCAATTGGGACACCGCCGCTGCTCCTAATTTGGCATACCTGCGGGTGCACAGGCAGTGTGTGTGTTTGAGGCCGTGCACCCGCAAGCTGTGAAATTGGGAGCAGCAGCGGTGTCCCAATTCAAATCAATGAGACTTCCTGCATGAGGATGCATGGAAAACTTGTGCATCCCGTGCAGGAAAACCACCCCCACACATACCTCCCAACTTTTTCAGATGGGAACAAGGGACACCTAATAGCAAAAGTATGTAGGCATAGGACACCACCACCACCCCCTACACCACTTCCCCTTAACTACTTAAGGTCAGCCCTATAGCAGTTTTACTGCTGCAGGGTGACATCTGGCTCTTCCAGATGGGGGGCGCACATGCGTGCAACTGGGTGGCTCACCCCCGCTGTGATGGGAGCCAATCAGCGGGTACCGCGGACTCGATGTTTGCTGATTATCCAGCAGAGAGGCAGGACAGAAGTCTGCCTATGTAAACAAGGCAGATTGCCATTCTGACAGGAGGGAAGGCATGGATCTTGTGCCTTTGCAAAGCAGGGATTTGGATCCATGTCTTCTAGTAAAAGCAGCACACAGTTTAGTAAAACACTGGCTAGGCACACCATTAACCCCTTCCCAGCCAGTGTCAGTACAGTGACAGTGCATATTTTTAGCACTGATCACTATATTAGTGTCAATGCCGTTCCCCAAAAAGTGTCAGAATGTCTGCCGCAATATCACAGTCCAGCTATAAGTCGCTGATCGCCGCCGTAACTAGTAAATAAATGAATAAAAATATCCCATAGTTTGTAGATGCTATAACTTTTGCGCAAATCAATCAATATATGCGTATTGGGATTTTTTGACCAAAAACCTGTAGCAGAATACATACTGGCCTAAATTTATGTAGAAATTTTATATTTTGTCTTCATTTTTTTTATTGGATATGTTTTATAGCAGAAAGTAAAAAATATTGTTTGTTTGTTTTTCCTTTAATTGTTGGTCTTTTTTTGTTTGCGCAGAGGTGATCAAATACCACTGAAAGAAAGCTCTATTCGTGGAGAAAAAAAGGACATAGATTTTATTTGAGTACAGAATTGCACGACCACAGTGCCGTATCACAAAAAAATGCTCTGGTCATGAAGGGGGGTAAATCTTCCGGAGGTCAAGTGTTTAGAGATGAATTGTACAATAAAAAAAAAAAATATTAGTTAAAGCCACAAGTGCATTTTTTTTTTAACCCTTACTATTCTTTTATAGTGGCTTTTGACATTTATAAATGAAGCAATGTAGAAATTGGATGAAATGTTTAGTACTGGGAGACACTTTTTGAAAAATAAAAATAGTGCACTTTATATACAACTATATAGACCAGACCTGAACGAAGGACTTTGTTCCAAATCAGGGACAGTCCCTCAAAATCAGGGACAGCTGGGGCTATGCTCACATGAGTGTACATTATAGTACCTCCATGTGATTGAAGCATTAGCGGTGTGCACCCTACACGGCCCTCACACAGGGTACTACACATTGATATGCCACGTGTGAACAAGGCCTTACTGTGTCTGTCCCTGAGAAGGAAGCATTTCCTAATTCTTGTCCTGGTGTCACAGGGACAGGAAGAGAGGGAAAATCTCCCCAATGGAGTTGCAGGAAGAAATAAATATATTGAATGTGTAGGATGCCCACTGCTATTATAGTCACAAAGAGTGCCTTGTACAGTGGTGTCCTGCTTGTCAGCATGCACTGGGCTCCCAGTCAAACTTCTTGTATTAAGGCCCTTGTTGACATGGACGCTTAATAGCTCCTGTGTGCTGAGCTATACAATCCCTGGCACCTGGGTAGCTGCCTGTGCTGTGTACAGCTGCCAATACAGGTGAATAGCTTTTAATAGTTGCCAACAGTCACAATTTTCCTGGGACAATCCCGATTTTGGGACCCTCGTCCCGATTCGAGGCTGCCTCGATTTGGGATTTTGCCTTTTGTCCATTGAAAAACGGGAATGTTTGGCTCTGCAGCAGTTCTGGCTCCTGCCTCCAACAAATTGGCCACCGGCGCCGCCTCAAGAGATTTCCTCTTGTGTTCAGCTACATCTCCTCTCATTCCTTGTGTTCGGTGGAGAGGGGAGGGGCCGATCCGTGCAGCCAATGAATTGGCTTCTCTCTTCACAATTCTACAGCTGGGGTTAGCTGCACGGATCGCCCCCCCCCCTCTCCACTGAACACGAGGAACGAGAGGAGATGTAGCTAGACTGCAGCCAACACTCTGTCTGCAGCCAACACTCCACTGGGAGCACTGATTTAAGAGGCACTCCGCTGGGGGCACTGATTTAAGAGGCACTCCGCTGGGGGCACTGATTTAAGGGGCACTCCGCTGGGGACACCTGATGTGAGAGGCACTCCGCTGGGGACACTGACCGCTGGGGACACCTGATGTAAGGGACACTCTGCTGGGGACACTTGATGTAAGGACAGACTCTGCTGGGGGCACCTGATGGCATCTGGTGGCAGGCGATGTGGCAGGTGACACGCTCAGGGGTCCCACTGATTCTGGATTATGGTGAGTTGAATGATTTCATTCTATATTACAATGTAATAATAGTAATAATGTGCTTCAATCATCCTGACACCACAACAACCATGGTGCTGGGATGATTGAAGCGCTATCACTAGGTGTTTGGAGTATCTTTATCTGCTGATTTGTTAAACTCTGGAATACACATTTCTATTGTGGTGTAGGATCTGGGCCTGCTGTCCCTCCATCCCTCTTTCCTTCCTTCTCTCTTCTTCCCTCCTTCTTTCCTTCTTTCTCTCTCCCACCCTCCCTCTTTTCCCCTTTCCTTCTCCATCTCTTTCATCTCAGACGCTAACCACACCCCCATTTGAACCAGGCCCATATAAGACACACCCACTATTCCACATAAACCATGCCCCTTTTTTGCTATGTCACGCCTACCATGCATGCCCCGTCCCCTAATTATAATAAGACTCCGCCTACAGCCAAAAAAGTGTCCCAATAACATTTTTTACAATGTTGGCAAATATGGCTTCTGCATTGGTGCTTGCCAATGAATGTGTGTATGGTGCTTCTTTCAAAATTTTTGTGTTCAGGGGGAACTCCATTCACCCATGTACAGGTAGTCGCCAAGGCAGAAGCCATTGCCATTGCTGTGTACAGCCATGGACTTGTTTTGGAAGCGGGTGCTAGAAAGCACCGGGGATTTTATGCCTCAGCATACAGGAGCTGCTAAGCGTCCATGGTAGGATTGCCACCTGTCTGGGATTCACCTGGACAGTTCGGGTTTGGAATCATGCGTCCAGGTTTCAGACTGAAATCTGGACACATTATTCACACTGGACTATGACTTCACAGCAGGGTTGCCGGCTGCAGTTGTCTAAGCTGGAAGTGTCTGTTACACTCTCTCTCACAATGCCCAGCACTAACACCCCCCCCCACCCCACATACAGATGGGAGAGGAGAAAGGGATCAATCTGCACCTCTTCCTCCTGCCCCTACCCCTCCGTGTCTGCCCACACTCCAATCCCTGGCGCTGTGCCTCAGAAAAGGAAAGTGGGGGCCGGAAATTTGAAGCCCAGCAGCCTCAGATACATGGATTCAGATGTAAAGGAGGACTCTGTGGACTCTGATGTAAAGGGGGACTCTTGTGATTAACTTCATATGATTAGAAATGTTATTTAATCACAAAGTATATCTATAGTTTATACTATAAAAAAAATTGCTGTGCGCTGCTAAAGTGTTCGGGTTTGACTTGAAGAAAAGATGGCAATCCTAGTCTATGAGGCCTAAAGGGTTACCGGCAGCAAGGGCTTCAATAAGATTATACAGAAATATCTTTTATTCAAAAGACAGCAGCTTAAACTCTCCAATATATATATATATAAATACACACACACATTTAACAACAATTAACAATTAACGGCACCGCTGCATGTCTGCTAAGGCCTGGTCCCCCCCCCCCTATGCATTTTTTAGTGCATTTTCGGTTTTGCAGAAACACACTACAGTCCATTTAACATGGTTTCCTATGGATGTAGTTCACATCTGTGCATTTTATGGAAAGGGCCAGGGATTTTTTTTTCTGGTTTTTAGTTCTATAGACTTCGAAGGTTTAAAGATGCGTACTGAAAAACGCAAAATGCACCTGCAATATGCAAACTGCAACCTGCAAAAGTGTGAATCAGGCCTCAAGGGACAGCGCATTTTTCTGTGTGTTGGGAAAGCGTACAATTTTGTGCGTGATCCTAACATGCATAGATGTGAACATAGTCTAAGAGCTGGTTCACACCACAAAACCGCACTACAGATCTGTTCCGGATGCGCTTCTGCATGCGTGTTTTTTAACAAGTTTTTTATGTGTTTCCAGATGTATTCCAAATGCTTTTTTCTTTTTTCCTGTGTTTTCCCCCACTGTACTGGGGTCTGGTGCATTTTTGATGCGTTGTACCGCGTTCCAGTACAGTCCAGTGCAGGAAAAAAATGCAGCATGTTCTACTTCTGGAACTGGAACACCTTGGAACTGACTGCACTGGTGTGAACTATGCCACTGGTAACCATATAAATAACATTCCACGCGTTTTTGATACAGAACAAAACGCACTGGACTACATGTGGTGTGAACTGGCCCTAAAAGCATGTTGCATTTACAGAATGTCATACTGGAGCGTTTGAACCTTTTGTTTTTTTAATCCATGGATAAAAAGAGATATTTTTGTATAATTTATTTGAAGCCCTAAAGCAGGTAAGTTTTTTTTCAACAAAAAAAATAAAAACAACAGAAATGGTAACCGATCCTTACTCCAAACATAAAAAATGGCCATAATGTGGCTTTAATATAGATTTAATGGCATTTATTATATGTTTAATATACTGGTAGCCTAGTTAGGATATTCTAATTTAGTACTTTGGGATTATTTACAGATTATATGATGATCGCAATGATGTGATTTGGGAAGAGGATGTTGCCTATGGTGAGATGCACTGGGTTGCTAAGCAACTGAAGTCTGCAACGTGATTTTTTTTTACCTCTCTTACCATGTTGCAGCAGCTATTTTATCCATTAGGCCTACAGTATACCAGACTAGCAATCCTGTTGCTGACAGCAACTCACCAGGGACAGGAGCGCACCTGCTTCTATGGTGTCACTCTATCGCTGGCCATAACGCTATAGAATCTCACCGCAGTGGTGGATGATGCCTTGCTGGTCCAGGCCAGGGGGAGGACAATGCTGCAGAAGTAGGTGTGTTGTTTCTTTGCCCTCCAAGCAATCTTGTTGCTTGTGAGTTTCTGCCTGCAAAAAGATTACTAGTACATCATAGGCCTTACCCTTCCATATACCAAAGGACCGCGCAGCATTGGTAGCAGGCAGAGTGACCCAGTGTGGTGGAAGCAGTAGCTGGAATAGGCCATGTTTCCGGAATTAGTAGTGGGGTCATGTGCGGGTACACTGCGCAATATACTGGATTTGGCTCTGGTGACCATCCAAATAGGTTGTGCTATTAACCTGTCAAGAGATAAAAACACTAATTGCCTGTCTGTCCTGCTGTCCTTCTCGCTTTATTACTTTCAGTCACTGACCTTGAATAAGTATTCACGTGAGGACTATTGACCTTTCCTTGACTTCCCTGATCTTCATACCTGTTGCAGATCAGTGACCCAAAAAGTATTTCTGCCAGATAATTCGCAGGACAGACAAGCATCTTCAGAGTCTAGACCAAGGGTCTCCAATCTTTCTAAACAAAGGGCCAATTACCGGTAACTGTCTATTAGACAGGCCAGACTGTGGTCAGTGGGAGTAGAAAATGCCCCGGTGTCAGTGGGAGTAGAAAATGCCCCGGTCTCAGTGGAAGTAACCATTGTCCCATCACTGGCATTAGTTGGAGGAATAGTGCTCCCTCATTGGTGTCAGTGGAGGGGGGGTTGGGGGGATAATGCCCCATCATTAGTGTCAGTGGGGGTAAGAGTGCCTTGTATCACAGTGCGAGAAATAGTGCCCAAGGGTCAGAGAGAGGCAAATAAAGGGCCACATCCGGCCCTCCGGCAACAGTTTGGAGACCACTTCTCTAGACTCTTCAGAACAGGTCAGCAATAGCAAACCCATTTTTCTCATGACCGGTTTACTTTAGGATTACAATTTGTCAAGGTTTTTTTCTTCACCCATGCAAAGGGAAAATGCTAGTTACCCGGCTGTCTTCAGCTTTAATAATTTGAGCCACAAAGCCAGGACAAGCATGCAGCAGGTGAAGTCAGAAATCTTGTACTGAACACTTGTTCTTAGTCTGCAGCTCAGAAAGTCCTGAATACCATGGATCAGTTTGGCAGGCAGGGAATTTGTATTTTCAGGGGAGGTTAGCAGTAGCAACCTACATATTCTTTCTGTACAAGTTTCCTTTATTTGAGCTGCATTTTAATTGGTTTGATGTGTAGCATCTCTTCATCAACTACAAGATTAAAATGTAGAACCTTGTGCACACGGAGCATGCTTAAAACAGAACTTCATATAGTTTTTTTAGGGGAGGTCCCTAGTTTTGATAGGTACCATCTCCTACGTCTGCTTAGATCACCTAGCCGTATGATGAGGACATTTCATATTTCCTTAACCACTTCAGCCCCGGAAGGATTTACCCCCTTCCTGACCAGAGCACTTTTTACAAATTGGCACTGCGTCGCTTTAACTGCTAATTGCGCGGTCATGCAATGCTGTAACCAAACGAAATTTGCGTCCTTTTCTTCCCACAAATAGAGCTTTCTTTTGATGGTATTTGATCACCTCTGCCGTTTTTATTTTTTGCGCTATACACGGAAAAAGACCGAAAATTTTGAAAAAAAATGATATTTTCTACTTTTTGTTCTAAAAAAAATCCAATAAACTCAATTTTAGTCATACATTTAGGCCAAAATGTATTTGGCCACATGTCTTTGGTAAAAAAAATGTCAATAAGTGTATATTTATTGGTTTGCGCAAAAGTTATAGCGCCTACAATCTAGGGTACATTTTCTGGAATTTACACAGCCTTTAATTTATGACTGCCTATGTCGTTTCTTGAGGTGCTAAAATGGCAGGGCAGTACAAAACCCCCACAAATGACCCCATTTTGGAAAGTAGACACCCCAAGGAAATTGCTGAGAGGCATGTTGAGCCCATTGAATATTCATTTTTTTTGTCCCAAGTGATTGAATAATGACAAAAAAAAAAAAAAATTACAAAAAGTTGTCACTAAATGATATATTGCTCACACAGGCCATGGGCATATGTGGAATTGCACCCCAAAATACATTTAGCTGCTTCTCCTGAGTATGGGGATACCACATGTGTGGGACTTTTTGGGAGCCTAGCCGCATACGGGGCCCCGAAAACCAATCACTGCCTTCAGGATTTCTAAGGGCGTACATTTTTGATTTTACTCCTCACTACCTATCACAGTTTTGAAGGCCATAAAATGCCCAGATGGCACAAACCCCCCCCAAATGACCCCATTTTGGAAAGTAGACACCCCAAGCTATTTGCTGAGAGGCATGTTGAGTCCATGGAATATTTTATATTTTGACACAAGTTGCGGGAATGTGACAATTTATTTATTTATTTATTTTTTTTTTGCACAAAGTTGTCACTAAATGATATATTGCTCACACAGGTCATGGGCATATGTGGAATTGCACCCCAAAATACATTCTGCTGCTTCTCCTGAGTATGGGGATACCACATGTGTGGGACTTTTTAGGAGCCTAGCCGCGTACGGGACCCCGAAAACCAATCACCGCCTTCAGGATTTCTAAGGGTGTACATTTTTGATTTCACTCTTCACTGCCTATCACAGTTTCGGAGGTCATGGAATGCCCAGGTGGCACAAACCCCCCCCAAATGACCCCATTTTGGAAAGTAGACACCCCAAGCTATATGCTGAGAGGCATGGTGAGTATTTTGCAGCTCTCATTTGTTTTTGAAAATGAAGAAAGACAAAAAAAAAAATTTTTTTTTTCTTTTTTTAATTTTCAAAACTTTGTGACAAAAAGTGAGGTCTGCAAAATACTCACTATACCTCTCATCAAATAGCTTGGGGTGTCTACTTTCCAAAATGGGGTCATTTGGGGGGGGTTTGTGCCACCTGGGCATTCCATGGCCTCCGAGACTGTGATAGGCAGTGAAGAGTGAAATCAAAAATTTACGCCCTTAGAAAGCCTGAAGGCGGTGCTTGGTTTTCGGGGTCCCATACGCGGCTAGGCTCCCAAAAAGTCTCACACATGTGGTATCCCCGTACTCAGGAGAAGCAACAGAATGTATTTTGGGGTGTAATTTCACATATTCCCATGGCATGTTTGAGCAATATATCATTTAGTGACAACTTTGTGCAAAAAAAAAAAAAAAAAATTTGTCTCTTTCCCGCAACTTGTGTCACAATATAAAATATTCCATGGACTCGACATGCCTCTCAGCAAATAGCTTGGGGTGTCTACTTTCCAAAATGGGGTCATTTGGGGGGGGGTTTGAACTGTCCTGGCATTTTATGCACAACATTTAGAAGCTTATGTCACACATCACCCACTCTTCTAACCACTTGAAGACAAAGCCCTTTCTGACACTTTTTGATTACATGAAAAAATTATTTTTTTTTGCAAGAAAATTACTTTGAACCCCCACACATTATATATTTTTTTAAAGCAAATGCCCTACAGATTAAAATGGTGGGTGTTTAATTTTTTTTTTTCACACAGTATTTGCGCAGCGATTTTTCAAACGCATTTTTTGGGGAAAAAACACACTTTTTTACATTTTAATGCACTAAAACACACTATATTGCCCAAATGTTTGATGAAATAAAAAAGATGATCTTAGGCCGAGTACATGGATACCAAACATGACATGCTTTACAATTGCGCACAAACGTGCAGTGGCAACAAAATAAATACATTTTTAAAAGCCTTTAAAAGCCTTTACAGGTTACCACTTTAGATTTACAGAGGAGGTCTACTGCTAAAATTACTGCCCTCGATCTGACCGTCGCGGTGATACCTCACATGCATGGTGCAATTGCTGTTTACATTTGACGCCAGACCGACGCTTGCGTTCGCCTTAGCGCGAGAGCAAGGGGGACAGGGGTGCTTTTTTTTTTTTTTTTTTTTTTTTTTTTTTTATTATTTTTTTGCTTTTTTATCTTATTTTAAAACTGTTCCTTTCATTTTTTTTTTTTTTTTAATCATTTTTACTGTTATCTCAGGGAATGTAAATATCCCCTATGATAGCAATAGGTAGTGACAGGTACTCTTTTTTGAAAAAATTGGGGTCTATTAGACCCTAGATTTCTCCTCTGCCCTCAAAGCATCTGACCACACCAAGATCGGTGTGATAAAATGCTTCCCCAATTTCCCAATGGCGCTATTTACATCCGGCGAAATCTAAGTCATAAAATGCTCGTAGCTTCCGGTTTCTTAGGCCATAGAGATGTTTGGAGCCACTCTCGTCTCTGATCAGCTCTATGGTCAGCTGGCTGAATCACCGGCTGCATTCTCAGGTTCCCTGTTGAGACAGGAGAGCCAGAGAAAAACACGGAAGACGATGGGGGGGGGGGGGGCATTCTCTCTGCTTGTAAAAGCAGTCTAGAGGCTAATTAGCCGCTAGGATTGCTTTTACATGAAAGCCGACCGCTGGCTGAAAAGAATGATACCAAGATGATACCTAAACCTGCAAGCATCATTCTGGTATAACCACTCAAAGTCGTGAATGCTGTACCTGAAGACAAAAATATGGCTAACAATAAAGCACAGTAAACGGTAAAGTATAAAAAACTGCATACCTGAAAAGCAAACATGATAAAACATAATAACAATAAAACATTGCAGAATAGAATACAGTAAAAAAGAGCAGAACAATAGAGAGAATAGAGAGAGAGAGAATAGAGAGAGAACAATAAAACGACAACTATTATTTTTTATTTTATATTTTTGTTTGTGTTTTTTTTTTTTACACTTTTTTTGTAACTGTACCTTTTGTAACTGTAACCGGTTCCAGGTTCGGGTCTCTCAAAATGCGATGGCATCTTGGGAGACCCTGTGAAAGTGTGTCCTAGTCTGTGCAATGCTGTACCCTACGCTAATACTCAGCTAGTGAATGGTAGCGTTCAAAACATTCACCAATGCAAAGACCAGGATTGTCAGGACAGGAGGGACAATAATAGCGGGTGTCACGCCTATATCCGCGCTTACTGCAGACACGACATCTTTTTTGGGGGGTTCGCTGGGTAGGGGTACTCGGGAGGACATAAAAATGCCTCTCATGCAGCCGACTGCATTTGGTTGGGGATGTGAATGGGGGAAGTATGGGCGCTGCAGAAGTGGTGGGTTCCCAATTAGGATTGGCGAATGCAGCAGGAAGGGCACTATGGGCACGACGGGCCTGTGTTTGTCTTCTTGGTGGCAGCGGGACACTATTTGTGCTTGCCACCTCACCAGCTTGAACTGCACTTATGGGACTCGCCACGTCACCAAGTGTTACTGCAGTGCTGGTTTGACTACGACCGGGGTGTACTAGGCCGCTGGCGCTTGCCAGTTCACCAAAACGCTACCAAAAAAACTGTTAACGATCGCAGGGATCAGGCCTGACTCTGCGAACGCTGCAGTTATGCGTTTAGTGTTTTGTAAGTGACAGTGATCGATCGATACTGCACTTGGGTGGGCTGGGCCGGGCGGAGGGACAAAACGCAGGTGCTAGCAGGTATCTGGGCTGATCCCACTAACACTGCGTTTTTGGGAACCCTAAACTGCTGGGGATGCCAGTATAGATCTGATCGGATCAGATATTGATCAGTTCAGATACTATACCACTAAGGGAGGTGTACGGTGCGTGCGTGGGTGTTAGCGCTACTGGCACTAACCTGACGCTGCCTGGGGCTGGTGCTTGCCAGTTCACCAAAACGCTACCAAAAAAACTGTTAGCGATCACAGGGATCAGGCCTGACTCTGCGAACGCTGCAGTTATGCGTTTAGTGTTTTTTTAAGTGACAGTGATCGATCGATACTGCACTTGGGTGGGCTGGGCTGGGCCAGGCGGAGGGGCAAAACGCAGGTGCTAGCAGGTATCTGGGCTGATCCCGCTAACACTGCGTTTTTGGGAATCCTAAACTGCTGGGGACGCTAGTATAGATCTGATCGGATCAGATATTGATGCGTTCAGATACTATACCACTAAGGGAGGTGTACGGTGCGTGGGTGTTAGCGCTACTGGCACTAACCTGACGCTGCCTGGGGCTGGTGCTTGCCATTTCACCAAAACGCTACCAAAAAAACTGTTAGCGATCGCAGGGATCAGGCCTGACTCTGCGAACGCTGCAGTTATGCGTTTAGTGTTTTGTAAGTGACCGTGATCGATCGATACTGCACTTGGGTGGGCTGGGCCGAGCCGGGCGGAGGGGCAAAACGCAGGTGCTAGCAGGTATCTGGGCTGATCCCGCTAACACTGTGTTTTTGGGAACCCTAAACTGCTGGGGACGCTAGTATAGATCTGATCGGATCAGATATTGATCCGTACAGATACTATACCACTAAGGGAGGCGTATGCTGCGTGCGTGGGTGTTAGCAGTACTGGCGCTAATCTGACGCTGCCTGGGGCGACGCATATCACCGCCGGGCGATCAGGGGGCTAAATCTTTATTCGGTAATAAACGGCGGGTGCCCTGACACTATAAAAAATAAACAAACTAACCAGCGTCACCCGTAACGTTTATACGGTGATCAGTGGTGAAAGGGTTAACTAGGGGGCAATCAAGGGGTTAAAACATTTATTAGGTAGTATATGGGGGTCCCTGTCGCTATAAAACGCTGACGGCGAACCTAAATATTTACCTCACTAACTAGCATCACCAGCGACACTAATACAGCGATCAGAAAAATGATCGCTTAGCGACACTGGTGACGGGGGGTGATCAAGGGGTTAAAACTTTATTAGGGGGGGTTAGGGGGGTACCCTAGACCTACAGGGGGCCTAACACTCACTGCCCTGACACTAACTGTCACAAACTGACACCAATACAGTAATCAGAAAAAAAAAAAAAAAAAAAACCTGCTGGTGTCAGTTTGTGACAGGGGGGGGGGGTGATTGGGGGGGGGATCGGGGGGCGATCGGGGGGGGGATCGGGGTGTTTTGTGTGCCTGGCATGTTCTACTGTGTGTGTGTGTGTTGTGCACTCACATTTCAGTCTTCTCTCCTCGGCCCGGAACGGAAAATACCGAGCCGAGGAGAGATGACATCATTTCCTCTGCCTCTGTGTACAATACAGAGGCAGGGAAATGATCCCATTGGCTGGGAGCGATCGCGAGGGGGGGGCCGCGAATGGATGGCCTCCCCCTCACCTCCGATCGCCGGGGGACATTTGCCGACCGCCGCAGGCACCGGGGGGGGGGTCCGATCGGACCCCCCACCCGCGGGCAGGCAAGGACGTACATGTAAGTCCTTTTGCCTGCCCGTGCCATTCTGCCGACGTATATAGTCGTGCGGCGGTCGGCAAGTGGTTAATAAAGTTATCTCCCAATATCTAATAAAGCCTCCCAAGCCTGGTTACCTCAGCTGACTTCATATCAAAGGATTGTCATTACAAACTGACCAAGTCCTTAAAAGGTCATGTTACTTGCAAGGGGGGTTGTCCATTTCCTTACACACAAGTCCTGTATATAACACAGCTAAAAACATGGAATATTGAGTCTTGCCTCAGAGCTGCTATCATGCAAGCCTCTGATCTCATCACCTATACCACTCAAAGAAAGCAGGTAGCACTCCGTGGCAAAACAGCATCTTTAGTTAAGTATTCATATTACATTTGTTATCTGTAGCTGTCATTACTTGATTAAATGTTATACTTATAAGGATTTGTGTGATCTCTTTCTCTGCACATCCCAAATATAACCCCAAAAACGTAACGTAACCGTGATAAAACAGCTATCCTAGCAAAATTTTGCCCTGCCCTTGCCTGCAACCTTCTGGGACATGTCACAGCTCACAGGAGGCTGTGGGACCATTCACAAAGCACAGCATCGCTCGTGTATGCGCAGCAGGAAGTCGGCTGTGAAGCCACAAGGAGTCAAAGCCAGCCTCCCAAAGTAAACATGTTGGTGCCATGGACCCAAAGACCAGCAAACAACCGACCCGGGTAAGGACGACCACTGGATTCCTGGACAAGTAAGTGTCCTTTTATTAAATGTGAGCGGTATTTGTAGAAGCTGACCTTTAATTCTTTTTTTTTTTGGGGAGGGGGACTGAAGATCTTCTTTAGGCATACAGACCATGCAAGGGCCTTGTGCCTGCATGGGATGCACAGGTGTCATGTTAATGTCAGTTGGGACATGTACAACCGCTGCTCCCAATTTGACATCTGTGTCGGTGCGGGTCCCCAAGTGCAGATTGTGTGAGTTCAGATACACATACCCACGTCATATTGAGAGCAGCGGCTGTGTCCATGCAGCTGCTGCATCCCAATCGACCTGAATGGGACTGCCTGCATGCAAATGTTTGCAAATCGTGTGGGCAAAGACGGCCTTTGCACGGGCATACGCTTAATTACGCCCATGTGAAGGAGGCCTTATGGCAGCATGGTACAACTCTACAAGCATAATTCAGTTTGTCTTTGCAATGTCTGTAAACCCTTCTAGAAATTCTACACAGGATGTAACGTAAAAAGAAAAAAAAAATCAGTTATTGTAAACGCTTCACAACTGGATCAAGAAAAATTGTGTTAACTAAAATTTTATTCAAGGGCATGGAATGGGGACGTTCACCACCCCAACCTCCATTCTTCTCAAATTGCATCAGAAACATACATGCATCCAAGGTGAATCCTGACAATTTTTTGTCGCTTAAAAAAATAATAATAATGTTTTGTTTCCAACTATCACAGAAACAATTATAGAAACTGATCAAAAAGGTTCTTATTTTCAGCTGCTTGGTTAGCTAAAAAAAAAAAAGATAAGGGTCTTGATCATTTGTTAGAATAAAGTTGATGCACAGAGACCAAAATTGACAAGTGAATGGCAAGGAACATAGCAACCTATAGCATCCAGAAGACAAGGGTGACACCTTGTGGACACTTTTTTTTTTTTATAACAAAGTAGACATGTTGGGATCAAAACAAGCGCATACCATAAAGTTTAGTTCTCTAATCTTTATTATTGTCTTTCTCAAGACTGTGCCTTTCCAAGAAGGAGAACAGAAAAATAGCACATATTTGATTGCTTACAGTATTAAGTATATGGAGAGGCTGGTCCTCTTGAGGGTGGATTTCTACAGTACTGGTCTGCCTGGGATAATACAATCAAACTACCCATAAATTGCAAAGTCAGTTCTATCATATTTAATTGTGCAAGTTTTATCTTTTATTTTTGTGGGTTTGAGTATAGCAAAATAGTCTTTAGCATTTAAAAAATGCATACTTCTTGGTTTTCTATGGCCTAAAATACAAAACACATGTATTTTTTTTTTTAAACATTTGAAATAAATGTTTTATATGGATCTCAAATGTACTGCAATTGCAGGGCCTTGAAATAGTTTTAGACACAATTAATAACTGGCTGCATAAATATAACTAAAAGCAAGAATTCAGCTGGACTTTAATTTTTACCCACTATCCAAAAATGGCTGGATCTGACATTACAGTGATACTAAACAGTGTCGGTTGGCATAAATCATCCACTTATATCATATACAGTATCTCACAAATATTTTTGTAATATTTTTGTAAATATTTTATTATATATTTACAAATATTTTTGTAAATATTTTATTATATCTTTTCATGTGACAACACTGAAGAAATGACACTTTGCTACAATGTAAAGTTGTAAGTGTACAGCTTGTATAACAGTGTAAATTTGCTGTCCCCTCAAAATAACTCAACACACAGCCATTAATGTCTAAACCGCTGGCAACAAAAGTGAGTACACCCCTAAGTGAAAATGTCCAAATTGGGCCCAACTAGCCATTTTACCTCCCCGTGTCATGTGACTCGTTAGTGTTACAAGGTCTCAGGTGTGAATGGGGAGAACAAAGAACTCTCTGAGGATCTGAAAAAAAGAATTGTTGCTCTACATAAAGATGGCCTAGGCCAGTGATGGCGAACTTTGGCACCCCAGATGTTTTGGAACTACATTTCCCATGATGCTCATGCACTCTGCAGTGTAGTGGAGCATCATGGGAAATGTAGTTCCAAAACATCTGGGGTGCCAAGGTTCGCCATCACTGGCCTAGGCTATAAGAATACTGCCAAGACCCTGAAACTGAGCTGCAGCACAGTGGCCAAGACCATACAGCAGTTTAACAGGACAGGTTCCACTCAAAACAGGCCTTGCCAGGGTCGCCCAAGGAAGTTGAGTGCACGTGCTTAGCGTCATATCCAGAGGTTGCCTTTGGGAAATAGACGTATGAGTGATGAAAGCATTGCTGCAGTGGTTGAAGGGGTGGTGGGTCCGGCCGGTCAGTGCTTAGACCAGGGGTCTCAAACTGGTGGCCCTCCAGCTGTTGCAAAACTACAAGTCCCATGAGGCATTGCAAGGCTGACAGTTATAAGCAGGACTCCCACAGGCAGAGACATGATGGGATTTGTAGTTTCACAACAGCTGGAGGGCCACCAGTTTGAGACCCCTGGCTTAGACCATACACCGCCCACTGCATCAAATTGGTCTGCATGGCTGTTATCCCAGAAGGAAGCCTCTTCTAAAGATGATGCACAAGAAAGCCTGCAAACAGTTTGCTGTTGACAAGTAGACTAAAGACTTGGATTACTGGAACCATGTCCTGTGGTCCAATGAGACCAAGACAAACTTATTTGGTTCATATGGTGTCAAGCGTGTGCGGCAGCAACCAGGTGAGGAGTACAAAGACAAGTGTGTCTTGCCTACAGTCAAGTATGGTGGTGGGAGTGTCATGCTCTGGGGCTGCATGAGTGCTGCCAGCACTGGGAAGCTACAGTTCATTGAAGGAACCATGAATGCCAACATGAACTGCGATATACTGAAGCAGAGCATGATCCCCTCCCTTCGGAGACTGGGCTGCAGGGCAGTATTCCAACATGATAACGACCCCAAATACACCTCCAAGATGCCCATTGCCTTGCTAAAGAAGCTGAGAGTAAAGGTGATGGACTGACCAAGCATATCTCCAGACCTAAACCCTATTGAGCATCTGTGGGGCATCCTCAAATGGAAGGTGGAGGAGCAAAATGTCTCTAACATCCACCAGCTCTGTGAGGGGGCCAGCTTACTGTCCTTTAGACTTTAGAGGGGCCGGACTGTGACCTTTGGGAGTAGAAAAGATCCCGACGTCACAGGGAAAAACAATTCCCCATCTTTGATGTCAGTGGGAGGCATTGTACCCAATCGTTGGGGTCAGTGGGAGGAATTCTGCAACATTATTGATGTCATTGGGTGGAACTGCCCCATCTTTGGTGTCGTCATGATGAATTGTGCCCCCTCACCATTCTGTTATATTTACCATTGTTGGTATTAGTGGATGAAATAGTGCCCCAAGGGCCAGATAAAAGCAAGCAAAGGGCCGCAGTTTGGAAACCACTGCTCTATAGTCATGTGGGCTGCACAGAAAAAGCAGTAAATGAAGAGCTTACAAGGAGACTGAAACTGGGCATGCTCCGTAAAAGGCACCAGCTGGTCTACACAATCTAAGCCTGCAATGGGGACACAGAGAATATGGGAGGAGCAGCTGAAGGCAGAATCAACCAGGTATATTTAATTCTACACAAAATTAATAAGTTATGACACAATAGTTGTCCTTTAACTGTTGAGATATTGAGAAGTTCAAAACCTTATGGTTTGTGTGGTTTGACTTCTCTACCTCTACTGAACTTAAAGACATGTTATAATCAATCTATTAGAATATATTCCTAACTATTAAAAAAATTCTCTCTACCTCGTCATTGTCTGGCCATGAGGGAGCTTGAATCTCTTCCTTTCTACTTTTTCTTTCCTTTTTTAGGGCGCTCTAGGTCTTGATCGCTTTCTTTCTTTCTAGATCATATTTTCCACTCCCCTTTTCCTCTAACCATACACAATCTTATACCTTGTCGGTTTTATAAGTTTATCACGTAATGCTAATGTCAGTGACATGGCTGTTTCTTCTCCCTACAAGGTTACTCAGTAATGTATTTACTTTCTTACATGATACTCACTCTCCTTGTTCACCCAAACAGTGTTAATTGGGTATAACCCATTGTTGTATTGCTTTATGTGATGAAAACGAATAAAACACATATTTACCTCTAACTGTTGAGATATCATCCAATAAGTGCATTAAATTATTATTAGTATTAGTTGTTAAATAGCACACGTGTCGTGTAGTACTGCAAAGTAGGAAGCAGAGTCTGTGTGTAACCAGCAAAATAGGATTTTTTTTTATACACACTGTAAAAAATGTTGGAGTCTACTGAGGGGCACAGGATCTATCCAAACCAGGGCAAAGTCTGAACAGTCAAAGCTACGTTTTCCGACAGAACCTGCGCCAACTGTTCCCTCAACAGGAAGTCATCTAAGTATGTTACAATGCGGATGCTATGAGAATGCAGTAGGGCTAATACTGGGACCAGCACCTTGGTAAACACCTGAGGTGTAGATGAAAGACAAAAGGACAGGGTCATGAACTGGTAGTGTAGCGCAGTGGTTCTCAACCCTGTTCTCAAGTACCCCCAACAGGCCATGTTTTGTGAATTTCTCTTGGATAAAATAGCTGTCCAAAATACCAAGCCATTGACTTTGATTTAAAGCACCTGTGCAAGATAAAGGAAAACCTGAAAGCATGGCCTGTTGGGGGTACTTGATGACAGGGTTGAGAGCCACTGAAGTAGGGACCTCACAGCAAAGCCTAGGAAAAGATGTGCTGGAAAATTGGGACATGTAGTTACACATTGGCGTGCGCAGGGGGTGTGCCAGGTGTACCTGGGCACACCCTAATCACCTCAAGCGCATTAGCATTATCACTCTGTATGTCAGCGGGGAGATGGGAAATGTCTCCCTCTGACCAGTTCTGCCATTAACAAAGTGCTACCATTCCTCTCTTTCACTGCATCGGCTCTGCCATAAGAGTGTGTGTAATATACATATACACATACACGCGCATGTGTGTTTGAGCTTTGGGGTGCACACCCTAATGCAATAGGCTGCGCACACCTATGTAGGTACACTTCCATTATGTTCACAGAATCCAGAAAGTCTCTTTGGTCAAGGGAGGCAATGACAGATCTAGTGGATTCCAAATATCCCCCACTCTAGAATGTGGAGGCACACCTTTTTGCCAAGGAAGGATTGTGTGAGGATTTGACAGAGTTTGGAGCCTCAGACCTTGCTCGAGGACTGGGAGCCAAGCTTTGGGGTCATAATGTGGAGGACATGGTAGCGGAGGAATGGAAGAGACAATTTTTATTAAGACTTTGCAGTCTGTTCTTTAGACTTCTTCCATGAAGGATGGATGCTCTTGCTACCAGTAGCATACATGATAATGGTATCAGAGTAAATCCAAAGAGATGTCCCTTACAGGCCATGCAGATGAAAAGGTGAGACACCCCCCACAGTGGTGGGGGGGGGGGGGTTAGACTACTTTTGTACAATATTCTCCCCAAGTTAATAAGCAGTTGGGAGAGCAAACAGCTGGTCAAGAGGCTTCCATAGAGAAATTAAAACGGTGGGTGCAATGGAAAAGTGCTTGCAGTCTTATGCCCTGTACACACGGTCGGACTTTCCGACGGAATATGTGCGATCGGAGCTTGTTGTTGGAAATTCTGACCATGTGTGGGCTCCATCTGACTTTTTCCATCAGAATTTCCGACACACAAAGTTTGAGAGCAGGCTATAAAATTTTCCGACAACAAAATCCGTTCGCGTAAATTCCGACCGTGTGTGGACTATTCCGACACACAAAGTGCCACGCATGTTTAGAATAAATTAAGAGATGAAAGCTATTGGCTACTGCCCCGTTTATAGTCCCAACGTACGTGTTTTACGTCACCGCGTTCAGAACGATCGGTTTTTCCGACAACTTTGTGTGACCGTGTGTATGCAAAACAAGTTTGAGCCAACATTCGTCGGAAAAAATCCACAGATTTTGTTGTCGGAATGTCCGATCGTGTGTACAGGGCATTAGTGTCTCTAAGTGACCCAAAACTGGAAAAAGCACTGGTGAAAGAAACAAACTGATTCTCTAGATTTAGAGTGGTGTGTACTGCATCAGTAAGAATCAAAATGGTCTCTTACTTTGGCACCAATAGCAGCGGGCTGTGACTCCCCAGGGGCAAGCTCAAAGACTGTAGCAACTCAACATCAGAGCCTCAAGTAGCTTGCAGGTGGGGTGCAGCGGCAATAGTTCATAGTCAGGTGCAAGGGAAAACTTGTATTGAAGTAATACAGTTCACAACAAACCCGGTGGGACAGCTACTCAGCTGGGTGTATTCACAGTTCCAATAACCTGAAGAAGCAGATTCCAACTGAACCTATCGCTAGTACTGTTCTGCACAGATAGGGTAATTTCCCTACCCAACGGCATAAAGGGCATTAAACACAGGGGCCAGGGTGTAAATAGATTTTGCCACTTAAGATAGCCACCAGACGCACATGGGCAGCCAGCATCCAATCTGATCCCTGCCCGAGTGACCCAGGACACCATTTAGGCACCAGGTTCCTCAGGGCTTCCTCTCCCTCTACATTGCTGCTGAGGTTGAGCGCCACCTGCAGTGCAGACAGCACCTGCCTGCAACCTGATAACTCAGAAGCCAACAAGGCCATGGGTAAACAACACAAATTCTTTGTGAGGCACGAGAGCAAGCTTGTGGTCTCTGCACTCAAAGCAAATAATGGCGTGATTTGGGCCATTAGACTGGATTGTCAAGTCTAGATTTTTTGTTTTATTAAAATAACAAACATGTTATACTTACCTGCTCTGCGCAATGTATGTACAGACCAATTAGTACAATGTGAATCAGGTAAAAAATGGAATTTTAAAAGGACCCAATGACCTATGTGATTGAGCTAGCTTCAATGCTTGGCCCAGCCAGCTTAGTCACAAAGAGAATCTTTTAGAGATAGGTCAAGTACTGAGGTATACCAGCAGCTTTGGACCTGGAAAGTGCTCTGTGGCTTATTTTTACTAGAACGGAGTCTGGAACCCTACCCCCACAGGTTACTTTCAGGCTATCCCTGCAAAGTTCAGTCCAGCAGCATCTGGATGTGGTGTTCCAAAAGCCAGGCTGTTGTAGTGCGATTCGGCCTGGTGTGCTGCAATAAAATGCAGTATGTCTGCATTTTAACACAGCACGCTGCAGCGCAATGCTAGGCTGCATTGCTGTGTGAATGGGACACACAGGAAACAATTGTTTCCAGTGTGCCTCTGCGGTGACAGACATTTTACAATGCGGTAAAATGTTGGTCACCGCCTATAATGTGAATTACAGCACAGAATTCAGAGATCACAAGGCCACACAAAACAGTTTGTGTGTCCTTCTCTAGAACAGTGACATATAGCAGCTCCACAATACTATTTATACAAGAACAGCAAGGAATGCAAAAAGGCACCAAGTAGCACTAGCACATTTTATTGTAGCTATATTATTATAAATCTAGATATTATGCATATGTAAATATTTGTTATGAATAGAATTAAAGTCCTCTTTGACCCTATAGTAATATACTTCTTTGAGTTTTAAACAGACAATACTTATGTTGTAAGTAAAACAGCAAATCCATTTTTGAATGATGGATTGTCTAAAGAAAAAAAAAATAATCACACAGGAAATTACTGTGAGTGGAAGAGGTTTTATAAGGTATTTAAATCGAAATCAGCAGCAAAACAACCTTCATATGCACAAAGAAAATATTACAGACAATGAATCCAACAAATGATGGCATTTCCTAAACTGTGCAAGAACGCCATTTAGTAGGTTTACCCATTTATCCTTTTTTATTTAGTCAAATGAAACCAATATCTCTGTTCTTCACATCTTATAATATTCATTGTGATAAAAATGAATATTGCTAGTTGTATTGTAGACATGTTTTTGGAAAGCCATGTCGGGGAAAAAAAAAATTTAAAAGCCTGACAACAGAGGAGCATACAATAAGTTCAATTCCCAAAGCTTTAACACTAAGTATCTTTTTTTTTTCTTTCCAATTATGAATCATAACTTTCGAATCTTATTGGACGCAGCTGAAAATAGCTTCCACTTTTTTTAATTTTTCTTTCTCCAAAAGAAAGGATCCTTATCCTGGTGTATGCTAATAATTTGAGCATGAAAACTATTATTTTCCATCAGACCTTCACATTATTACAAACTGCATAGCCATTGCTTCCCAGTCACAAAGTACAAGTACGTAAATAATAGAAATGTTAATAAATATTTGTAGTTTGTACTTTTAATATACGGATTAGGCAAGGGTTTGGATGCCTTTAGGTAGCAGTGAGCCCTCAATGGATGGCATTTCGATCACTCTGTGCACGGTCACGTTTTATTTTTTTATAAAATACATGTTTTTACTTTTTTTTTTCTCTCCCATCTCAGAGCTGCTGATTTCCTCCAGTCTTTTTCTGTCTCACATGTGCGCACTCCAGCTTTGCCGCACATCATTGCTCGTAACTAGCTTCCCGTTAACAGTGAACCATGCCTTTGAAATGTGTGTCAGCATGGACATGTGTAGTCTCCAGCAGGGGTGCATGCGACAGGGTGACAACTCAAAAGCAAAAACAGGAAGACTGTTGTCATCCTATAGTTGTTGATCTACAAAAAGTGTTGAAACAAGATTCTTATAAAAATGTTGAATTACATTGTCATGTTAAAGCTTTTATGACATTAGTGATTGGGTTGATCTATACTTTAATGTCTGCATCCTTGCTCTGCAACAGTGCTTCCTAAACAGGTCGTCAGCTCAGATCCCCTCAGACATATGAAGGCACCTTTACTTGTACAAAAAAGAGTGCAAGAGACTAGTCATAACCACAAGGAGTTTCTTCTGCATATTTTTATATCTGCACTAAAAAAATACTTGAAATCTGAATTGGCATGAAAACAGACATCTTTTCCAGAGATTGAGCACTGCCGACAGCTTCTAGCATTCTGCAGGAGTTTCTTCCATGATAGGCAATACCTCTCATGGTACAACGTAGGTTATCTTTAGGTGTACGTTCAGCAGGATCCATGGGGAAGAGCCACTGAAACAAGGGCTGCCTCTCTTGGTATGTTATCTTTTTGTGTACGTTTAGCAGGAGCCATGGGGAAGAACCACTAATACAAGGGCTGCCTCTATTGGTAGGTTATCTTTAGGTGCACTCTCAGTAGGACCAATGGGAAAGAACCACTGAAACAAGGCCTGCCACTTTTGGTAGGTTATCTTTAGGTGCACTCTCAGCAGGACCCATAGGGAAGAACCACTGAAAAAAGGGCTGCTGCTCTACATCCAATACAGAGCAACAGAAAGCAAAGTAGAGGCCTTCCTGTGCATTAAGCTAGAATGTTTAATGCATTTCTTACACAACATGTTTCTTGGCGCAGTCAACATATATAAGGTTTACAAATTGATAGCTCTCAGTAGTCATTAGGTTTGCCAAAGTCTTTGTATTTTGTCCAAAAAAGAGCAACTTCAGTCATTTTTGAAAAAAATAAAGTCAGCAGCTACCTATACTGTAGCTGCTGATTTTCATTAAACACGCATTTACCAGCCAGCACCTTCTGTACTCAGGCTGGTTCTTCACTGGTCTGAGGGTCCCTGGCGCCACCATCTTTGCTGTGGGAAGCCACCTGTGATTTTCTGCTGTTTTACAACCAGATTCCCACTGTGCATGTGCGAGATGTGCTGCACTCGCAGACTGGTCCCGCAGCCTCCTGGAACGTGTGACATGTCCCACAAGGTTGCAGGCAAGGAGGTGGGCTAAACTTCTGCTCTTATAGTGGTTTTACACCCTGTACAACCACTTTTACCTACAGGTAAGCCTATATTAAGGCTTACCTGTAGGTGCTGGAAATATCTCCTAAACCTCCACGGTTTGGGAGATATTTACAATAAAGCCGTGCGCCAATGTCTACGGCGCATGCACACTTTAGAAAGGGCAGGTTGTGCCGTTTCTAAAGGGGGTCATGCCGTGACTGGCAGCTCCAGCCATTCAGAGTTGGAATTCGCGGCCCCGGAAGGAAGAGGGGTGAAGGTGGACGCTCGCTGCTAGTGGGGACAGCGGTGACATCGCAGGCTTCGTTTTTAGGTAAGTGACACATAAAGGGATACTATGCGGTGAATGGTAGCCCATTATGCTTTACCTTTGCAGGGAAATAAAGAGGAAGTAAAACCCATCAGGGTTTACTTCCTCTTTATTATCTAGGCAAGAAAAGTGGGAGTGGGTACCTGTCAGAAATGGGTAACTGCTCCCAGGAAAAAACAAAAAAACTAATTTACAATAATGGCCAAGGAGGAAATGAAGGAGGAGGATAAGTGAAACGTTCCATTTTAGTTGAAGTTCCGCTTTAAGTAAAAATTAACATGGCACATTTGAAACCACTGTTTTCTCTTTACTTCAGTACTTTACTGGAATATTCAAATGAAGGATCCGATTGGCTGCTATAAGCAACACAGACAGGCAGTTCTCCCATTAGACATTGACAAAAAAAAGCTCAAATACACCTATTCTCCCAACTAAAGTATGTAGATCATGCGCTGCTAGTGGTTTCCAAGATGCTGAGTTGGGAAACACTATCTTGGAACACAAAACATTTATAAGCTAAGGTGCCTATGCACATGTGATATTGTCACAAAATGTCTTATTTTACTGTATGTACCATTTGCTGTGCCGACAAGTAAGCCCCCCCATGAGAGGATGCACCGCGTAGAATAATATAGTCAAATATACTATATTTGAATGCAGAAAGATCTTCTGAAAAAAGGGGGACAAACTTCCATGTATTTCATTGGGTAACAATCTTTACAACTTGTGTGACAAATTGAGACAAATAAATTGCACTATAGAATTCAAATTAAATATTTGAAGGCAGAAAAAAATAATAAAAACTTGGCCGGTCCTTGGAAGTCTCCTTCATTTACAGTCTGATGTGGTGTTATCATGTATTGCCAGGGGTAGCTACAGTAAACCGAGGGCTTCGATCAGAGAAGATGTTTTCAGCATCTTAACGTAGTGACATGTCTCCATATTAAGTAGAGTCCACATTTTTTTTCTCTCCTAGTTTCCAGCTGATCTCTTTCCTGCAGCACACAGATAAAAATAGGATTTAGTCAGCATAGTAGGTTTATTTATTAGTAATAACTTTATACACTGAGAAAATATTACTTGACTTGGCCCACACCAATGCACCCTACTCCAATGCTAAGAAATATTTTCCAGAAGTCTGAAGGGAAACCAAGAGCGTCAGTGCTGATGGCTGCCAACATCTCCCACCAATTCTTCCCTCTGACCTCCCTCCATTACAGGATCCGGTGATGATCTGGTCCACAGGAGGAGCCAGTGGGAGCTGCGGGGGACCACAGAGCCTGACATTCCCAGAAGTATCAGTTTCAGTGCAGACTTTGGCAAACAACTTCCTATTATTGTGGTGGAGTATCATCAACAAGAAAGGCAAGTATGTTATTTCTACTTTTACAGGTATGGCTTGAAATTATTTGGTATAAAGACAGGATCACTTTAATGGAAACCTGTACTAGAAAGATACATAGGCTGTCATTGCTGAACTTTCTTTTTGTATTGCTAGGCTGTTATTTTCATTCTGTCTTCAGTTCTAAGTCACTGACCCAGAACAAGTATTAGCAGTAGAGTATTAGTAGTAGAGAAATTGACCAGAGATTCCAAAAAGAATGTCTTAGTAAAGGTCAATGGGGAAGATTTATGTTGATCCTGGACGGTATGTGCTAGCTTGTAATATTGATAAAATCAAGCTTATCAGAAAACAAATCAGTTTGATTTACAGGTTGCTTTCTAGCGCTTGAAAATCTAAAGCCTGACTATCATAGAGAAGTGCACATTTTCCCAAGATCATGCAATGCAAATTTTTTTTTTTTTTACTTCAATAGATTGATGCTTATTCCTGGTAAGTGACTCAAAGTATGAAGGCCAGAGACAGACAGGGAACCAGTACTTTCAGAGGGGGTAAAGCAATGGAAGCCTCCATATTTTTCCTCTACAGGTTTCCTTTCAAATTTGGAAGCAGCAAAGGATTATGGTACATTTATGCCAGCCATTACCAATTTTTTTCACAGTAGTGACTATATGAAATCAAGGCATCCCACAACTAATCGTTAAAAACTGTGTCACATGTCTGTTTCTAAATGCAGCAAGATTTCAGGGCTAATTCGAAAAAATGGGCACACAAGCAGACTCACACTTTTTTTTTTAAAAACAGACCCCATTGATTAGAAAACTAAATCCTGGTATAATATACAGCATCGGTCATCACTCCAGCAGGAATCAGCAGTCTATGGTACTTATCCAAACTGCAGATGAAAGCTTCATCCACCATACTGATCAGTGTAGAATGTGATAACAGACATGGAAATGGCAGCCAATAAGTCACATCCGGACTACTATAGGCAACATCTCATCCCCTCCCCTCAATGCTCAGTCAGGGAAGAAAGCCACATTTCCAAAAGGTGGTACCTGCTCTTATGCGGGGTACACACTAAGTTTTTTTGTTCAATCCAGCGGGCTGAACAAAAAAAACAAAAAAAAAAACACAACAACTTACAGATCACCATACTAACACAAGCATCTGCATGCGTACATTAAACAGCAGCCTGGAGTGGGGTTTTAAAGCATCGCAGCTGGGGTTATAAACCCAGAGTCGGATGTTGCCTCACTTTATTGCCTGCTCAACTTCCAAAAAATACACAAGTTGCAAGAATGACATAATGGCAGTCTACAGATGAAGATGGTATCCTCAGTAGAAATTGACGTGATACACCACACAAATATCTTAGAAAGATTTTATCTCTTTCCAATGGGCACTAATTAAACTGCAGCTGGTAAGAGAGAACATCACTGACAAATAGTCAGGCATTGAAAAAAAAACAGGAGCATAAAATATTACATATATCTGTAGTGTACCCCCAGAGACTAGATGGGTTTCCCCACGCTGAGCCAATTTAGAACAAAATACAAGTTCCTTAATCGAAGATGAGGAGCAGATTAAAATATAGTAAGATAAAGGAGAACTGGCCTTGTGTATCGAAACAAACAGGGCGCTCCTACCGTCATGAACTAAACATTTTCTTTAGTTTGCTTAGGAATCCCTCCTTGTTTTCCCCTGCCTGCTCAGCCTCAGGACTCTCCTTCCCAGCTGCAGAGTTCTGTCGGGTACTGCCTAGTGGGCAGAAAGAGTAGAACAGGTATCAGCCCAGTACAATGTGAGTCAATGCAAACTAGCACTCATATACTAATAGAAGATCTCTGTATTACTCTACCCATAAATCTGAATTTTATTGTGCACTGCGGAACTGACAAAATGTGATGGCTGTACAGTAATACAAACAGTTCTAATTTCAGACACTTTGAAGTCTACTGATCAGATTTTGATTTTTTCCAATGCACATTTAGCATTTAGAAAAATGAATCTGGTTGCCAAGTAAAACATTGTTTTAATTTAGAATACAAGACCTGCCACTCCTAACCTTTTCTCACACTATGATAATATAAAAAGATAAATCTGCCAGCAGGTACAACATACAGGCACCCAGAGATTTCAGCATCCCAACTCTGTCCAAATGCCAGACACTGGATAAAGCTCTAGTTCTTCCTGTTAGTGCTGAAACTTGTCTCTCTCCTTCCACATCCAACAATTATTTTGTCCAATGGGACAGCCAATCAAAGATGGATGAATAGGAATGTATGGGGACCATGAGGCATTAAGCACGCTTCAGCCCTATCAGAAGTATCAGTTTTTTTCTGATCAAAACTTTTAGGCTTTTAAGTATTGTGGTAGCGCTGAAATCTGCCAAAAGGTATGGAAAAAACACCTGCCTGCCCTTTATAGCTGCAAGCAGCTTTTTTTGATAGCCATATGGACAGCTTAAAAGGAAAATGATGGTATTAGTAACAAAACACACCCATAATCATAGGCAGTTTATAGGGCAGAATGTAAAAAAGATATAAACAAATTTCGGGTACATTTTGAGTACCAGAGCATTTTAAAAACATTCCATCTGTACTCGAGTTTCCACAAATCCTCAAGATTCATATAGCTTCACTTTACCTGTTGTTGTGTTGGTTAAGCCATTCACTGTGCCTTCCACATCCACTTCATCCTCAGCAAAGCTCAACATCAGCGTCCGCTGTCTGTCTGACAGATTTCTATGGATTAGGAAAGAAATGTTAATCAAAGATCAGCACATTGAGGCCACTTTTTGTCAAATATGATGGTTTCAGGATATTTTCAAGGTTGATGTTACTTATTCTCCTGCAGCACTAGAGGGAGCTAAAGAGAAGACAAGAGATTGATTTTATGTTCTAGTAGGAAACATGAGCAGTCCATCTCTTGTCTTCCTCCGAGTTCCCTCTAGTGGTGGCTGGAAGAAGATGTAAACATTCTGTCATTGATTTACAAAGACTGGAGAGTGCAAAATCTGGCGCAGCTCTGCATAGGAACCAATCAGTTTCCAGGTTTTTTTTTTGTCAAACATTAATTAAACAAGCTGAGGTTAGAAGCCGATGATAAATGAACCCCACTGTCTCAAGCCTGAAGGTACAATGTCTGAAACACCTGGTTCTTAGAAAAACAGGTATCCATATGTAAGAGATATTTTTGATCAGGAAGCAGGGACTTGTAAGTATAAGTCAAACTGCACCTATTTTTTAAAGTTTTAGTGTGTTTTAAGGTTGGATTAAAGCGGACGTAAAAAAAAAAAAGTGTTGTAAACTAAAAATTGATAGAAAGTCAAAGTACTGTCACTTCACCTTTTCTCCCCTTCAATACTGTTTGAGCCTTGATGTACCTGATGAGGCCCCATTCCCCTTGATGGGGTAGTAGTTAAGATTATCAGAATTTTTTGTTTTGTTCTTATGTTTTAAATGCTGTTTTTTGTATACTGGGACTTGGCCCTGCTCCTGCGTAGGCAATTTTTTTTTTGTATGTTTAATGAAAAACGCAATAAAAAAAAAAAAAAAAGATTAAAAAAAAATTCAAGAATTAAAATTGCTAGAAAGCCTGTCCTTCCTGCCAGCAATTTTCTTCTGAGTGTACACGTGCAGCTCAAGTTACTCCGTTTGCATGCCTTGGGTGCAAGCATGAATTAAAGAGGTATTAAACCCTAAAGCAAACATTATATTGCAGCTTACCAATTCTTAGATGTGATGGCTGCATTAGTTTCATTTTTTTAGGCTCTCTTCTTTTTTTACCATCTAGTGATCCAGCAAGTCTGTTTTTCACAGCACAGACTCTCTAGCAGAATGTATCAGTTTACATGGATGGGACAAACCACTTAACACTGGCAGGGGTGATTAAAATAATCTTTTATTTATTCATGCACAACCTATATTCCAAAAAAAACAGTTTGCTGTAGCTGCTTTCCTCTAAAGTGTGAGCTGGAGCTTGGCTTTAATTTGCTAGTGTTTCTACGTCAGCAAATACCCTTAATACTCCTCTCCCTCCCAGACTGAAAATGCTGCTGTGTCTCCTGTTCTCATTCCCCCAGGGTTGTGTCTCACCAATACAGGAGGTGTGTTACTGGGCAGATCATCAGATGAAATCAGAGGGAAAAAGGCCAAAGAAACAAAAACGAATGCAGCCACCAAGTCTAATTGATTAGTAAGCTGCAATAGATTATATTTTTTTATTTAGGTTTAGTTGTAGAGGCAGAAGGTTTTTTTTTTATCTTAATGCATTCTATGCATTAAGATAAAAAACCTTCTGTGTGTAGCAACCCCCCCAATTACCTACCTGAGCTCCTTCTCTTTCCAGTGATGTCCACGGTCCCCTCAGCCATTCAGTACACTCCTCCTGATTGGCTGAGACAGAGCAGTGGCGTTATTGGCTCCCGCAGCTGTCTATTGATCAAAGTCAGTCAGCCTATCAGGGGAGAGAGGGGGTGGGGCCAGGACGGGGCTCCGTTTCTGAATGGATACATGGAGCTCTCACTCGGCTTGGGTGCCCCCTGTAGCAAGCTGCTGGCTGAGGGGCACTCAAAGGAGGGAGGGACAAAGAGCAGTAAAGAGGGACCCGAGAAGAGGAGGATCCGGGCTGCTCTGTACAAAACAAACTGAACAGAGGAGGCAAGTATAACATGTTTGTTATTTAAAAAAATAAAATAAAAGAGCCTTTACAATCACTTTAATGCCACATTAACTCTTATGTGCATTAGAGGGGGTTAAGTTATCCTGGACTGGCCAATCAAGATGGCCAAGACACCCAACCTGGAAGACGACTGGGTAAGGATGTCAGCTTAGGAAACAGAAGAACAAAGTAGAAAACAGGCATCACATAAGCATGTCAAAATGTGCAAGTATACTGCACATACTTTAACGTTACATCAAATTATCACTTGCCCCTATGCAGGCTTCAGTTTTACTTTAAGATGGTTATAGCTACATCCCTAACCCACTGACCTTGGAATCTTAAGCTTAATGTGAATATAGTGATCTCCGTAGCCATAACTGTTCACTCTTGGTATGCCTTTGCCGCTGATTCTAATTCTCTGATCTGGCTGTGCACCAGCTGGGATCTGAGAAAATGCAAATGATAAGCACATAAAATTACACACATATAGCCAATTTCAGATCAACAAGAAATTTAAGTTAACAAAGTTAACACAGTATTTAAAACCAACAGCTAAATAGGGAAAAACTTACAACAACATTGATGGGTTCATAAAGGCCTTGTGCTCTGGCAGTGCCTCCAAGGACAGCTTGTGCGATCGTAACAGGTAGGTCTGAGTGGAGGTCTGCTCCGTCCCGTCTGAAGATCGGACTTCTCTGCACCTGTAAAAATATTGCATATTAATAGTAAATTACACCTATTTGGAAGAAGGCAGCAGGACAGGCCAACATATAGGGATTATATCTGCTGGTTGAACTGAGTCCACCAAGGTATCACCCAGGTAAATCAGGTGATAAAATGTTAATGTCTCATTTTACAGAAGAAAGAAAGCATGTACAATAAACCCATTGACTTTACAATCCGCTTAGAGCTGTTTTTTCATTTTCAACCTATGTAAATATCGGTTTGCTGCTGCCCAAGTTAAACTGTACAGTTCATTCTAAAACTAAAGTGGACCCGTCTAACAATACTGCTAGAGTAAAAGCACTTTATGGTGCTTATAAGTATCTGTGTTAGTCTAAAAAACAAATTCCTGTGCAGCTGTGGCGTTCTTGCAAATGCCCAGGATGCATGCAGTATATGCAAGATCTCACCCTTTGCCGTTCAACAATCCATTCATTTTAAAACGCATTTAAGCTGGCCATTGACAGTCTGAATCTCGGCCGGTTCAGCAGGGACTGGCCAAGATTTGAACCATGTATGGGCAGGCTGATTGTACCCAAGTCTATCCATCGATCGACTTAGGTACACCCAACATGCTGGATTTTTACTTGCGATTATTGCCAGCGGCCAGTGTGGCTGGTGCTCAAAATTTTTTTGTGGGGGGCGCAAACATTTTTTGAAAAAAAAATCATCAATTGCAGCCATTGTGCCATCAAACGCTGCCACTGTGCCCATCATACGCTGCCAGTGTCCTTCCCGCTCACCCCCCACGGGACACCCCGTGCAGGAGGACCAGCGCTTAACTTTTACTTTTCGCCGACGTCTCCTCTCTTCTTTTCAGCTTCCTCCATTCTGTCCCACTTCCGCCAAGGCGCTGAGCATTAAATAGGGAAGCCTGGTGCTTTGGCCAATCAGGAAACAGGCCTCACTGACCTGCCTCCAGACTGGTGGGGAGGCAATGCGGTGTGAAAATAGTAAATATTCATTCGCTATTATCACACAATTGGGTGGGGTCAGGGCTGCTCCCCAAGCCCACCCTTTTTTGAAGCCTATTAGAACCTCTGGCTCTAATCAGGGGCTTAAAAAAAAAAAAAAAATACGCCCCCGCCATAGGAGTCCATGCATCCGGCGTCCTGAAAGGGGCCGGGTGCATGGATAGGGAGGGGGCAGCAGGGATAGGGGGGCGGGGTCCGTGCGCCCACAAAGCATTGGCCGCCACTGCCAGCAGCTATAGCCACTAGCAATAAATCACTGTGTTCTCCAAGCAGGGACAGCTCTCCATGCCCCACACGCCAGGGGAAAATAATGGCTCTGCAGGAGGGATTCCCCCACATCAACACTGCCTGTGTAGATGGGGAAATTGTGCGATTTTCTTTCAGAAGGAAAGAAAATCACATCATCTATGGCTGGCTTTAAAATGGACCTCATTTTGTACTTTTGCTTGCACACAATTCATCTAAATTAGCGTTTATTTTGATGAGAAAAGTTGCTTTTCTAAGCAGCTGTTCCTCCTTGGTCCCAAAGGAATTGCATTGTATTCCATGCTGCAGTGTCCCTAATCAGTTGTTGACTTCAACTCCAACATAAGGATGGAACACAGAAAAAGAAAGTGCTACAAAAGTGATGCCACTTGCTGTAGAACATCCTTTATTGGGCATAAAAGGTGTAAATGCAGAGCAGCATCAAGCCATTGTAGCAGAGAAAGAAGTTTTCCTCATTTTGGAATATTCACAAAGGCACAGCTGTCATAAACTGACATTATTAGTAATATATGCTGCTCCCATCACATCCTGTATCATTGTTCTTTTGAACGTTAAAAGGAACACTTCTGAACATGTTACACACATAAAAGCTGGTTTCTTCATATTCCTACCAATTGATTGCAAGATGGTATTTTAAGCATTTTACCTGAAAACATAACCCCAGAACAAGCTCTGTCAATTTTAAAAAGATTTTATTTATTGTCCAAAAAATAAATCACCCAAAAGTTTCCGTGTCAAACTGAACCCACGTTACCAATGACAAGCCTCAATTACCTACTCCAGGAAAGGGAAAACTCATTTACAAAAGGATGTTCTTAAAAATTCCAGAAAATGTGGTCAATAAGGCTAGACTCACCTACTCTAGCTCCTTCTATTGTAACGATGAATTAGCTCTTTAACCACTTAAGGACTAGCCTCGTTTTGGATTTTAGGTGTTTACATGTTTAAAACAGGTTTTTCTGCTAGAAAATTACTTAGAACCCCCAAACATTATATATGGTTTTTCTTCTAACACCCTAGAGAATACAATGGCGGTCATTGCAATACTTTTTTTTGCACCGTATTTGCGCAGCGGTCTTATAAGCGCACTTTTTTTGGAAAAAATTCATTTTTTTGAATAAAAAAATAAAACAGTAAAGTTATCCCAATTTTTTTTTATATTGTGAAATATGTTACGCCAAGTAAATTGATACCCAACATGTCATGCTTGAAAATTGCGCCCGCTCGTGGAATGGCGTCAAACTTTTACCCTCAAAAATCTCTATAGGCGACGTTTAAAAAATTCTACAGGTTGCATATTTTGCGCTACAGAGGAGGTCTAGGGCTAGAATTATTGCTCTCGCTCTACCGGTCGCGGCATGTGTGGTTTGACCTCCGTTTTCATATGCGGGCGCTACTCGCGTATGCGTTCGCTTCTGCGCGCGAGCTCTTCGGGACAGGGGGGTTTTAAAAATTTTTTTTTATTATTTTTATTATTTATTTTACGATATTTTATTTATTTTTACACTGTTTAAAAAAAAAAAAAAAAAATTGTGTCACTTTTATTCCTATTACAAGGAATGTAAACATCCCTTGTAATAGAAAAAAGCATGACAGGGCCTCTTAAATATGAGATCTGGGGTCAAAAAGACCTCAGATCTCATATTTACACTAAAATGCAATAAAAAAAAAAAAAAAAAGTCATTTACAAAAATGACATTTGAAAAAATATGCCTTTAAGAGGCGTGGACGGAAGTGACGTTTTGACGTCGCTTCCGCCCAGCAGTGTCATGGAGACGAGTGAGCGCCATCTTGGCCTCACTCGTCTCCAGACACACCACGGCACAGGACGTGATCGCCTCCACCGCTACCGACGGCTCCGGTAAGCGGCGGAGGGCACCGGATCGCAGCAGGAGCTGACCGATAAAAGTGATCTCGCCGCAGGGACCACTTTTATCTGAAAGCCGGCCGCCGCACGAAAACGGGGATACCGGGGTTATGGCAGCTAGCTGCTGCCATAACAACGATATCCCCGTTCAAACTTAGGACGTACATAGTCGTGCGGCGGTCGGGAAGTGGTTAAATGCAACTACTTACCAATAAAAAGCAGATAACAACAAGATATTAATATATAAACAAAAACATATTGGTACAAACCTTTTTATTATCCTAATGCAAGTAATAAGTGCCCAGGTTCATCTACAGTGAGGGGAAAAAAGTATTTGATCCTCTGCTGATTTTGTACATTTGCACACGTAGAAATGATCAGTCTGTAATTTTAATGGTAGGTTTATTTTAACAGTGAGAGACAGAACAAAAATATCCAGAAAAACGCATTTCAAAAAAGTTATAAATTGATTTGTGTTTTAATGCGTGAAACAATTATTTGACCCCTTCCCAAAACAGGACTTAGTACTTGGTGGCAAAACCCTTGTTGGCAATCACAGAGCTCAGATGTTTCTTGTAGTTGACCATCAGCTTTGCACACATCTCAGGAGGGATTTTGTCCCACTCCTCTTTGCAGATCTTCTCCAAGTTATTAAGGTTTTAAGGCCGACGTTTGGTAACTCGAACCTTCAGCTCCATCCACATATTTTCTATGGGATTAAGGTCTGGAGACTGGCTAGGCCACTCCAGCACCTAAATGTGCCACTTATTGAGCCACTCCTTGGTTGCCTTGGCTGTGTGTTTTGGGTCATTGTCATGCTGGAATACCCATCCACAACCCATTTTCAATGCCCTGGCTGAAGGAAGGAGGTTCTCATCCAAGATTTGATGGTACATAGCCCGTCCATCGTCCCTTTGGCAGAAAAACACACCCAAAGCATAATGTTTCCACCTCCATGTTTGATGGTGGGGATGGTGTTCTTAGGGTCATAGACAGCATTTCTCCTCCTCTAAACATGGCGAGTTGAGTTGATGCCAAAGAGCTCGATTTTGGTCTCATCTGACCACAACACTTTCACCCAGTTCTCCTCTGAATCAGTCAGATGTTCATTAGCAAACTTCAAAGAGCCGGTACATGTGCTTTCTTGAGCAGGGGGACCTTGCGGGCGCTGCAGGATTTCAGTCCTTCACGGCGTAGCATGATACCAGTTGTTTTCTTGGTGACTATGGTCCCAGCTGCCTTGAGATCATTGACAAGATTCTCCTGTGTAGTTCTGGGCTGATTCCTCACTGTTCTCATGATCATTGAAACTCCACGAGGTGAGATCTTGCATGAAGCCCCACACCGAGGGAGATTAACTGTTATTTTGTGTTTCTTCCATTTGCGAATAATCGCACCAACTGTTGTCACCCTCTCACCATTCCAGCCTTGTGTAGGTCTACAATCTTGTCCCTGGCATCCTTGGACAGCTCTTTGGTCTTGGCCATGGTGGAGAGATTGGAATCCGATTGACCGATTGCTTCTTTGGACAGGTGTCTTTTATACAGGTAACAAGCTGAGACTAGGAGCACTCCCTTTAAGAGAGTGCTCCTAATATCAGCTCGGTACCTGTATAGAAGACACCAGGGAGCCAGAAATCTTGCTGATTGATAGGGGATCAAATACTTATTTCACTCATTAAAATGCAAATCTATTTATAAAACTTTTTTGAAATGTGTTTTACTGAATATTTTTGTTATTTTGTCTCTCACTGTTGAAATAAACCTACCATTATAGACTGATCATTTGTCAGCGGGCAAACGTACAAAATCAGCAGAGGATCAAATTCTTTTTTCCCCTCACTGTATCTCTAAATCAATGTCTTTCCTGTGTCCAAATTCTGTAATTGAAGGGTCAATACTGTACTAACATTCCATTATATTATGCAAGTTTCTTCTGAACTTTACCCCCTCCCCCCCCAAAGTTTCTGTTGTAACTTATGGCACAGTCCAGTTACTGTAAGGCATTGGGGTTGGTCATAATTTTCACTGTTATATACTTTTTTTCCTTTAGTTATTGTGTTAAATGTTTTGCTGGCACCAACTGTTCACATGCTGTCTTATACTTCCATAACTATGCAATTACTAGATCAGTTGGATGTATCACTGTTTGGAAAATTTTACTGAACGGTTATTTCTCAATACTGGATTTAAAAACTGGCATGGAATAGCTCTTCGGTGGACTTGGTACTCTGTGTTGCTCAACAAAGCATATCTAGTATGATGCAAGACTATGCAAGCAAAGAGAATTGCAATGTGAACTACTGCCCTCTGCTGACTAAATATCAGAGCTGAAGCTAAAGGTCCAGAATTTCTCAATGCGGACCTACACTGCATCTGAGCACTACAAAATGAAAATGCTATTAAATGCTTTTCCAATATTGAAAGCAAACTCACTCATCCAACCATGTCTCCATGCTTTACTTTGCTGAGAAATCATTTTGAAAAACACCCCCATAGCATTTCTGGCCGTGGCCATCTTAAGTGAGGGCAGATGTTTCATGTAGTATTTACTTCCTGGAATCCATCTGCCCTTAGCCCAGACATGCAGGCAGGAGAGGGTGTGCTTAGCCGATAAAGCCCCTCCTGAAGACTCCTGGGATGTATGGCATCATTTGCCTAGGCCTGGAAACCAGGAAGTAACTGAAGAAAGGTTAAAAAAAAAAAAAAAAAAAAAAAAAGTTTAAAAACAAATAAATGTATATACTTTCCTATCTATTTACTGATGCTAGCAGCATAAGGATTAAAATCAGTCAATGTTGATTGAGAGAGTGAAGTTCCACTTTAAGCAAGGCAAAGATGATGCAACCACAGATTGCAGGAAAGAAAATCACTTGATTTTAACACTCCCATCCATCAGAACAGTCAGTGTTGATTGGTGACTGTGAACACAGCTCTCTGCCAGCAGCTACTGTGTTCTGCTGGCAGAGAGCCTTCCCTAGCCGCCGCGGTAATCGCATGCAAAAAATCTGACAGGCTGGTTGTACTAAGGTCAGTCGATGAATCGACTTCAGTACAACCAGCCTGCCCATAGATGGATCGAATATAAGCCGGTCAGTGCTGAACTGGCCAATATTCGATATCTCTATGGCTGGCTATAGTGTCTATAACATATTCTCTTTTAAGAGCAAAGCAGATACCTGCACTTAAAAATACAGTCTAGATAATCAGTCCAGTGCACCTACCCGAAACGTGATGAAAATTTCTTTCTTCCCCACTGGCATTCGAACAGTCTGCCCATCCTCCACACCTGGATGGCAGAAAGAAAGCATATATTAAGTCTGTATACTGGTAACACACCATGAAACTTACATAGCAAAACTTTCTGAAAACAGAAGGTATAAGTCTATCTCACTTTTATCACTTTCTTGATAAGGAGTTGGTTCCTCATTTTGGCCATGCAAATAATTTATTTTTGTCCTTGGGACAACTCTTCATCCAAAACTACTGATTTATATAGAACAGGTACAACCTGATAAAATAGCACAAGTTCCATAAAGGAAGCCCTACTCATAAGCCAAGGTTTTCATATACTGGACTAATAATGGCCAACAAATTGTGTATGCAGTTTGGCTTTACATTAGACTCCCCAACTCCTGGGCTACATATTAGGTTCAGGGTAGCAATTCTAAATTTTGCTGCTTGATTGTGAGTGACATCCCCATCCTTACATATAAGGGTTTAGGCCAGTCAGAGAATAACAGCTTCCAGCTTTGGTTTCTCACACTATCATTCTGCTTTCTGTCAAGTCCCTTTTACCGAAGGGGTCTATTGCCATATCACTAACCAGCAGGAACTGGCACAGTCACCGTCTTCTTCTGTTTGGTCTGTCCACTACCCCGGCAGGACAGACACGGATTTGTCATCGTGGACCCCTTTCCGCCACATCGTCGGCACGTTGATCTCATAACAAAGGGGCCAGTGTTGATTGTCTCCTACAAAAAACAGACAGTGTTGTTAATATAATTCATTTCTAGCTGTGCTACAGGTGCCAGAATAAAATTGGTCATACAGAACAGATTTCCCCTCACTTTATTCAATGCAGTATGAATAAAAGTAGGAATTTGTTAGCTTGAAACAGAAGAATCATTTATCCTGACACTTAAAGTGATTGTTATTTTTAACAAAAAAAAAAATAGACTTTACAAACATGTCTTACTTACCTGCCCTGTGTAGTGGTTTTGCACAGAGCAGCCCAGATCCTCCTCTTCTCGGGTCCCTCTTCGGTGCTCCTGGCCCCTCCCTCCTGTTGAATGCCCACAGCAAGCAGCTCGCTATGGGGGGGGGGCACCTGAGCCGACCTACTGCTCCCTGTGTCCATTCAGACATGTAGCCGTGGCCTGGCCCCATCCCGTTTCTCTCCTCATTAGCTGACTGACTTTGAAAGCAGTGGGAGTCAATGGTGCAGCGCTGCTGTCTCAGCCTCTGAGGAGGAGAGTCCTGGGCAGACGAGGCACTCCAGCAACATCCCTGGATCTAGATGGGCTCAGGTAAGTATTAGGGAGGCCGATTGGGGCTGCTGCACACAGAAGGCCTTTTATCCTAATGCATAGAATGCATTAGGATAAAAAAAACCTTCTGCCTTTACAACCACTTTAAAATGTAAATATGATATACATGGACATTTTGCATTCTCATTTTGATCCAGCAGGTGGAGCTTCAGGCCCCTTTGGTATGGTTAATTTGATCTAAAAAGCCTGTTTACGGAATGCAAAAGCTCATGCAGAAATTTACACAAGTGAATGACTTATCGCCAATCGGCAGTTTCAATCAGACAAGCTATGGCTCAAAGCAGGCAACATAAGTTTTGCTGTTACTTTACCTAACCTTTATTTTTTTTTATTGTCTTATTTACCTAACCTACAGTTGATCAGAGAATCTTTTGAATAGTTTAAAAACGTATAACACTAACTAAAATGGATTTTTCCCCAAATATTGCAGTTTCCCTGTAAGGACTTTTAAGAGGTCATGTGATAAATACTGCAATCTGCTGCTCGTACCATGCCGGTGCCATTGCAATAGTGGCAGTGCTGAAGTTTTGTGCCAGGCTCATTTCCTTTTCCGTTGCACCTTGGACACGTGTCTGTGATGTTAATTGATATCTCTTTGTTGATTCCCTTGGCTGCCTGGATGAAGGTGAGGTCCATGATGTACTGCGTGACAAAAGAAGTGAGCAAGATAAATCCAGATTAACTGTACAAAAGGAAAATGTATTCTACACGAGTTTCCTATAATAGAAGGAAATCAATAAAACTGCAATGTAAACCAGTGACAGTTTACTACTCAAAGGAATAACCAAAGTGTAAAACCAGACCCCCTCATTATCCACGACTCATATAATGTAGTATAGCTGCAGTGCCTAATAACTTGTATGTGACCAGGTAAAATTGCAGTGCTTAGTTGCTTATGTGTGATCAATACTTGTACAGAATTACGGTCACAGCACTTGTGTTAACCAGAAGTTCTCATAATCCTTCAGCCACTGTATTCCCCGAGATATATACAATGCCCATGTGTTATTTAACTTGCAAGCATGTACGTAAAACCAGGACCTCAGTTTTCTGCAGAACTGTACATTACCTGGTTGATAAAAAGCCCTGCCCTTTACAGCAGCATGTTAGAAAACTCTACAACACATCAGTGTATGTAACTGACCTACAGCCTAACGAGCTAAACTCACCTCCTGGGGCTGCTCAAAAATATTGTTGAAATCACCAAATGGAGTGCCGCCGCCGCCAGTAAACTCCCCAAAGATCCTGCGGAAAAGTTCTTCTGGATCTACGGTGGGTCCGCCCCTCCAATACTGCTGTCCACCTCCACCGCCACCTGCTGTAAAATCAGCAGTGCCATATGCATCGTATTGCTTGCGTTTCATTTCATCACTTAAAACCTAATGAAAAAAAAAAAAAACACTTGTACATTGCTTGTTTATAAAACACCACAATTATTATTAAATATTATGTACAAGAATTTAAGTAACGCAACCTGGATCAAATCACTTATTTTCACCTGGTGATCCTGGTTATCAACAGAACAAGCTTTTCTGCAGATGTAGCAGTTACAGGGTTAAAGTGATTATAAAGTCTCTGTTTAAAAAAAAAAAAAATTAAATAAAAATAATACATGTTATACTTACCTGCTCTGTGCAGTGGTTTTGCACAGAGCAGCCAAGATCCTCCTCTTCGGTGCTCCTGGCCCCTCCCTCCTGTCAAATGCCCCCACAGCAAGCAGCTTGCTATGGGGGAGCACCCTAGCCAAGCTGCAGCTCCTTGTGTCCATTCAGACACGGAGCTGCCATTCAACCCCGCCCCCTCTCTCTCCTGATTGGCTAACTGACTTCAATTGACAGCCGTGGGAGCCAATGGCGCCACTGCTGTGTCTCAGCCAATCAGGAGGAGGGTCCTGGATGGCCCAGGGATTCGTGGACATCACTGGACAGAGATGGGGCTCAGATAAGTATTAGGAGGTGCTGGGGTGGCTGCTACACATGGAAGGCTTTTTATCTTAACCATTAGACGACCAGCCACCGCAGTTATACTGCGGCAGGTCGGCTCTCCTGGGCAAATCGCCGTAGCTATACATCGGCCGCTTTCAGACCACTAGGGGGTGTGCGCGACGACGGAGCCGATGTGCATGCCCACCGGGCACCCGCGATCACTCCTGAGAGACACAGAACGGAGATCTGTCAATGTAAACAGACAGATCTCCGTTCTGTCAGGGGAGAGGAGACAGATATGTTGTTCATACTAAGTATGAACAGCGATATGTCTCCTCCTCCTCCAGGCAGTCTCGCAGTTAGAATCACTCCCTAGGACACACATTTAACCCCTTGATCGCCCCCTCTAGTGTTAACCCCTTCCCTGCCAGTGACATTTTTACAGTAATCAGTGCCTATTTTTAGCTCTGATCGCTGTATAAATGTCACTGGTCCCAAAAATGTGTCAAAAGTGTCCGATCTGTCCGCCGCAATGTTTTTTGGGGGATATTTATTATAGCAAAAAGTAAAAAAATATTGTTTTTTTTCAAAATTTGTCGTTCTTTTTTGTTCATAGCGCAAAAAATAAAAACCGCAGGAGTGATCAAATACCACCAAAAGAAAGCTCTATTTATGGGGAAAAAAAAAAAGGACATCAATTTTGTTTGGATACAGCGTCACAGAACTGCGCAAAAGCGACGCAGTGCCGAATCGCAAAAAATGGCCTGGTCATTAAGGGGGCAAAGCCTTCTGGGGCTTAAGTGGTTAATGCATAGAAAGCATTAAAGTGGTTGTAAACCCTTACAACACACTTTTTGCTACAGGTAAGCCTATATAATAAGGCTTACCTGTAGGTACCCTGAATATCTCCTGTATTTGCATGTGCCGACGTCATCGGCACATGCGCACTGAAGCAATGGCATGTACGTGACGTTGCTTCAGCGAATGTGCCGTTACCGGCGGCTCCCACGCGCATGCACGGGAGTGACGTCATCGCGGCTCCAGCCAATCACAGCGCCGGAGCCCGCGATACCCAGAAGTAACTCCGGGAGCAATGTCGGCCACTGGAGCGGTGTATGAGGACAGCTGCAGGGGCTTCGATCTCAGGTAAGTAATTCATAATGAGCTAGTATGCTATGCATACTAGCTCATTATGCCTTTGTCTTGCAGGTTTTTTTCTGTCCTAGGGTTTACAACCACTTTAAGATAAAAAAAAAAAACCCTTCTGCCTTTTCCATTCTTTTAAGACAAACCATTTACCACTGACAGGGGCACTTACAATGGTCAGCTTTTATTTGTATAAAACCTTGATCCCAAAGGGAAAAAAAAACGGTTTGCAGTAACGGCTTATAAGTATTAGCTGGAGTTAAGCTTCAATGTGTTAGTGTATCTAAATCTGCTAGTACATCTAACACTGTCCTCCCCCTAGATAAACATTGCTGCCCCTGCGTGCCCTCATTCAGAGTGGGGGAACTCTAATATAAGAGGTGTGTTACAGGGAGGGGTAAAAACCTAAAAACAGAAAACTAAAGCAGCCACAACATGTAATGATTGGTAAGCTGCAACATAGTACATTTTTGGTTTTGGGTTTAATACCACTTTAAACGCATTATTCAAGCTCTACATTTATTTTAGTTACAATTCCTGACATTTAAAGCATAAGTTCACCTTGCTCTATGCAATCCAGGAAAACGAATCTATAACTTTAAACTAATCCAAAGTAAAAAATATTAATTTATGCACCTCCCATACCTGTAGGCCATTTGTGCACAAAGTGAATGAAGCCTGCCTCTGATATTTTTCACAGCCCCGTCCCGTCTTCTTCTCTAGGACAGACCAGCCGTTAGGATGGGTGACACCAAGTGGTACAGGAGCGAGCACCATCCTTTTGAGCACACGTTCAGCACATCTTGTCGCCCCAGATGACATCAACAGCTGCAACATTACCTCTCTTATCGCAGTCACTAAGCTCACTTGCTCAGCGGAGAGCACATTGCGCATGTGTGGGGCTCAGAAGGAGAACAGTGCCCCATTCTGTACTGCTAAGGGGCGCTCGTTCCTAAAGGCTGGTCCGTATTAGAGAGTGGAAAGGACAAAGCTTTGAAAAGTATCAGAAGTGTTTGGGGCAGGCCTCACTGCATGCACAAATGGCCTACAGATATGAGAGGAGCATAGATAGACATCTTTAAAATCAGATTAGTTTAAAATGATAGAATATAGTGTTCATGGACTGCACAGAGTATTTAGGTGAACAAACCCTTTAAGGTGGACTTTATAGTAACTTTACAAGTCTGCATTAATGTCACAATGCACACCCCAGGCACAATTAACCTTTTCTATAAGATAGTGAATCTTCGTTTAATGAGTTTAGACCAACATTAAAAGATTAATTTTGATTGGTTGCTTATTGGTCTTACTTTGACCCCCTCCCAATAAACAAAAGGAGGAAATTACCTCATAAGCTTCAGCCAACTTAGAGAATTTTTCCTTGGCCTGAGGATCTTCTTTGTTGGTGTCAGGGTGGTATTTTTTGGCAAGCTTAAAAAAAGTAGAACAGAAAGCGAATTATAAATATATATCACACACACACACACATACATATTATATATAATTATAAACACAACACTTTTGTGCCCCTATTTGTCATGAGCTGAACTCAAAAGATCTACAACTTTTTCTATGTACACAAAAGGCCTGTTTCTCTCAAATATTGTTCACAAATCTGTCTAAATCTGTGTTAGTGAGCACTTCTCCGAGATAATCCGTTCACCTCATAGGATGCTGATTAGACAGCATGATTATTGCACAGGTGTACCTTATGCTGGCCACAATAAGAGGCCACTCTACAGTAAAATGTGCAGATTTATCACACAGCACAATGCCACAGATGTCACAAGTTTTGAGGGAACGTGCAATTGGCATGCTGACTGCAGGAATGTCCACCAGAGCTGTTGCCCTTGAATTGAATGTTAATATCTCTACCATAAGCCGTCTCCAAAGGTGTTTCAGAGAATTTAGCAGTACATCCAACCGGCCTCACAACCACAGATCACGTGTAACCACACTAGTTCAAGACCTCCACATCCAGCATCTTCACCTACAAGATTGTCTGAGACCAGCCACCCGGACAGCTGCTGCAACAATCTGTTTGCATAACCAAAGAATTTCTGCACAAACTGTTAGAAACCATCTCAGGGAAGCTCATCTGCATGCTTGTTGTCCTCATCGGGGTATCGACCTGACTGCAGTTCGTCATCTTAACTGACTTGAGTCGGCAAATGCTCACATTCGATGGCGTCTGGCACTTTGAAGAGGTGTTCTCTTCACAGATGAATCCTGGTTTTCACTGTACAGAGCAGATGGCAGACAGCATATATGACATTGTGTGGGTGAGTGGTTTGCTGATGTCAATTTTGTTAATCAAGTGGCGCATGGTGGCGGTTGGATTATGGTATGGGCAGGCATATGCTATGGACAACGAACACAGGTACATTTTATTGATGGCATTTTGAATGCACAGAGATACCGTGATGAGATCCTGAAGCCCATTGTTGTGCCATTCATCCACGACCATCACCTCATGTTGCAGCATGATAATGCACGGCCCCATGTTGCAAGGATCTGTACACAATTCCTAGAAGCTAAAAACATCCCAGTTCTTGCATGGCCAGCATACTTGCCGAACATCTCACCCATTGAGCATGTTTGGGATGCTCTGGATCGGCGTATACAACAGCGTATTCCAGTTCCTGCCAATATCCTGCAACTTCACAAAGCCATTGAAGAGGAATGGACCAACATTCCACAGGCCACAATCAACAACCTGATCAACTTTATTTGAAGAAGATATGCTGCATTGCGTTAGACAAATGGTGGTCACACCAGATACTGACTGGTTTTCAGACCCCCCCCAATACAGTAATACTGCACATTTTAGAGTGGCCTTTTATTGTGGCCAGCCTAAGGCACACACGAATGCTGCCGGCACTGGGGAGCTACAGTTCAGTGAGGGAACCATCAATGTCAACATGTACTGTGACATACTGAAGCAGAGCATGATCCCTTCGGAGACTAGGCCGCAGGGCAGTATTCCAACATAACGACCCCAAACACACCTCCAAGACGACCACTGCCTTGCTAAAGAAGCTAAGGGTAAAGGTGATGGCCAGATTATTAGGTCTGGCCAAGCATGTCTCCAGACCTAATCCCTATTGAGCATCTCTGGGGCATCCCCAAATGGAAGGTGGAGGAGCGCAAGGTCTCTAACATTCACCAGCTCTGTGACGTTGTCATGGAGGAGTGGAAGAGGACTTCAGTGGCAACCTGTGAAGCTCTGGTGAATTCCATGCCCATGAGGGTTAAGGCCGTGCTGGACAATAATGATGGCCACACAAAATATTGACACTTTGGGCCCATTTTGAACATATTCAGTTAGGGGTGTACCCACTTTTGTTGCCAGCGGTTTAAACATTAATGGCTGTGTGTTCGGTTATTTTGAGGGGACAGCAAATTTACACTGTTATACAAGCTGTACACTCTGTACTTTACATTGTAGCAAAGTGTCATTTCTTCAGTGTTTTCACATGAAAAGATATAATAAAATATTTACAAAAATCTGAATGACTTCTGAGGGGTGTACTCACTTTTGTGATATATTATACACATACACGCACACACAAAATTGTGCTCATAAGTTTACATACCCTGGCAGAATGTATGATTTCTTGGCCATTTTCAGAGAATATGAATGATAACACAAAAAAACATTTATTTCAATGATGGTTAGTGTTTGGCTGAAGTCATTTAGTATCAATCAACTGTGTTTACTCTTTTTAAATCATAATGGCAACAGAAACTACCCAAATGACCCTGATCAAAAGTTTACATACCCTGGTGATATTGGCCTGATAACATGCACACAAGTTGACACAAAGGGGCTTGAATGGCTATTAAAAAGGTAACCATCCTCACCTGTGATCTGTTTGCTTGTAATTAGTGTGTTTGTATAAAAGGTAATGAGTTTCTGGACTCCTGACAGACCCTTACACCTTTCATCCAGTACTGCACTGATGTTTCTGAGTCATGGGGAAAGCAAAATTGTCAAAGGAGCTGCAGGAAAAGGTAGTTGAACTGTATAAAACAGGAAAGGGATATAAAAATTTACCCAAGGAATTGAGAATGCCAATCAGCAGTGTTCAAACTCTAATCAAGAAGTTGAAAATTAGGGGTTCTGTTGAAACCAAACCACCGTCAGGTAGACCAACTAAAATTTCAGCCACAACTGCCAGGAATATTGCAAAGAAAAACCCACGAATAACTTCAGGTGAAATACAGGACTCTCTGAAAACATGTGGTGTGGCTATTTCAAGATGCACAATAAGGAGGCACTTGAAGAAAGATGGGCTGCATGGTCGAGTCGCCAGAAGAAAGCCATTACTATGCAAATGCCACAAAGTATCCCCTTACAATAGGCCAAACAGCACAGAGACAAGCCTCAAACCTTCCGACACAAAGTCATTTGTATCAATGAGACCAAATTTAAGCTTTTTGGCCACAACCATAAACACTACATTTGGAAAGGAGTAAACAAGGCCTATGATGAAAGGTACGGAGGTGGATCGCTGATGTTTTGGGGATGTGTGGTCTACAAAGGCACACAGAAATTAGGTCAAATTTGTTGGCAAGATGAATGCAGTATGTTATAAAAAAATACTGGAGGAACATTTGCCTTCATCAGCCAGGAAGCTGCGCATGGGACGTACTTGGACATTCCAACATGACAATGATCCGAAACACAAGGCCAAGTTGACCTGTCATTGGCTACAGCAGAATAAAGTGAGGGTTCTGGAGTGGCCATCTCAATCTCCTGACTTCAATATCATTGAGCCACTCTGGGGAGATCTCAAACGTGCAGTTCATGCAAGACAGCCCAAGAATTTACAGGAACTGGAGGCTTTTTGCAAAGAGGAATGGGCAGCTTTACCATCTGAGAAGATAAAGAGCCTCATCCACAAAAGCTGTGGATGACAAGAGTAAACACAGTTGAATGATAATAAATGGCTTCAGCCAAACAATAACCATGAGTGAAAGGAAATGTTTTTGTGTTATCATTTATATTCTCTGAAAAATGGCCAAGAGATATTTTCTGCAATATTTACATTTTTGGTAAACTCATTCAATGAATTCAAGCTCTGCAAGCTGAGATAACATGCACTGCATTGATGCATTCAGAAAATTTCACAATAAAACGAAGTTCAGGAATATTCCTTTATCTTATTGTTTTGCAAATTTATGTACAATACAAACCGTATGATTGAATTGGTTCTGATATCTCTGTTTCACTAACCTGACAGATTTTCATTCTAAATAGGAAACCTTCATTTTGTTTGCAAATATTAAAGATTCTAACTACCAGCAAGAATAAGTCCTTACATTTAAAGGGCACCTGTCATTTCAGATCCATCATGACAGCGCCTGTTAGTGGCATCCACTCACCTGCTGCCACCACGTCCCTCACCTTGTCGTGTCACTGCCGCATCACCAGCCGTCCCAATAAAGTGAATGGGACTGTCAGTGAGTCAACAGCGGGTCAGAGGAGGAGCCACTGCGGGACAGAGATGACAGTTGCTCTTTAAAAATTATGATTTAAATCAAGCCTTTTTACTAGTGATTTAAATCGTCTTGATTTAAATCAAATCCACCCTGTCCTAAACTGAGAACTTAAAATTGAGGGCTCTGTTTTTTCCTAAAATAAATACGATTTAGACTTACAGTACAGAATATTGCACAGAGCGATCTTTTACCTCCTCTTCTGGAGTCCCCCCACTGGCGCTGCCGCACCTCCTCTCCTGCGTGTGCCTCCATTGCAAGCGCTTCCCTATAGGGGCACGTGTGCGGGCACACTCCTAGGCTGGGCTGTGTGCATTCATGGACACACAGAGCGGCTCTGCTATGCCCCCCTGTTCGCTCCTCACAGGATCTGAATGACAGCAGCATGAGCCAATGGTTTCTGTTGCCGCCTGTGTCTCCTGTGAAAAGCAGAAAAGAGGAGAAAGGGGCTGCAGATGGCTAAAATCACAGATTGAGTGAGGACTCAGATAAGTGTTTAGGAATGGGAGGGGGGAAAGAAAGAACAAATTGAAGGTTTTTTTACCTTAAAGCGGAGTTCCACCCAAAAATGGAACTTCCGCTTTTCGGAATCCCCCCCCCCTCCGGTGTCACATTTGGCACCTTTCAGGTGGGAGGGGGGAGCAGATACCTGTATAATCCAGGTATTTGCTCCCACTTCCAGGCAAAGATAGCCGCAATATCCGCAGATATCTATGCCATATCCGGCGCCTCCTTGTCCCCCCCCCCGCTGTCTTCTTGGAGGCACACAGGTCCTAGAAGACAACAGGGACCGGTGGGATCACGCATGCGCAGTAGGGAACCAGGCTGTGAAGCCTCAAGGCTTCACTTCCTGATTCCCTTACTGAAGATGGCGGTGCCTCCACCTGAGAGTCAAGGGACAGATCAGCTTTGGGCGCCCACATCGCCGGCGGCCTGGGCAGGCAAGTGTCCATATTTTAAAAAAGTCAGCAGCTGCAGTATTTGTAGCTGCTGACTTTAAAAAAAAAAAAATTTTAAAAAATAGGATTTTTTAAAACAGCTTACCTGTAAAATCCTTTTCTTTCGAAGGACATCACGGGACACAGAGCCACAGTAATTACTGATGGGTTATATAGGTATCACTGGTGATTGGACACTGGCACACCCTATCAGGAAGTTCAACCCCCTATATAATCCCTCCCCCTTGCAGGGATACCTCAGTTTTGTAGCCAAGCAATATAGTGTATTAGAAGAGGGGCGGGACCTCTGTGTCCCGTGATGTCCTTCGAAAGAAAAGGATTTTACAGGTAAGCTGTTTTAAAAAATCCTATTTTCTTTCTCGAACATCACGGGACACAGAGCCACAGTAATTACTGATGGGATGTCCCAGAGCAATGCTACCTGAGGGGGGGGGAACCACGACCAAGTAGGGTGCAATCAGACCTGAGGACCCTGTACCGCTGCCTGCAGCACACTACGCCCAAAGGCGATATCCTCATGCCTTCTCACATCCACCTGATAGAATCTGGTGAATGTATGAACTGAAGACCAGGTTGCGGCCTTGCAGATTTGAGCCATAGAGGCCCGGTGATGCACTGCCTAAGAAGCACCAATAGCCCTTGTGGAATGTGCCCTGATCTGAAACGGAGGAATCTTCTGTTTCAAACCGTAAGCTTGAATGATCAACTGTCGAATCCATTTAGAAATGGTAGCTTTTGACACTGCCTGTCCTCTATTGGGACCCTCTGGCAGCACAAACAAAACATCCGTCTTGCGGATCTGAGTAGTTGCCCCTAGATAGGCCTTAACTGCTCTTACTACATCCAACGAATGTAGAGATCTCTCTTCCGGAGAACAGGGATCTGGAAAAAAGGAAGGTAGAACAATGTCTTGGTTTAAATGAAAATCAGAAACCACCTTCGGTAAAAAACTAGGATGAGGGCGTAGTACCACTCTATCCTTGTGTATAATCAAATAAGGCTCCTTACAGGAAAGAGCTGCTATTTCTGATACTCTTCTAGCAGAAGAGATGGACACCAGAAAAATTAATTTCCTTGTCAACAAGACCAAAGGAATCTGACTTATTGGTTCAAAAGGCTGTTTCTGTAACACAGCCAGGACCAAATTCAAGTCCCAGGGGTTTAGGGGCGCTTTAACCGGAGGATTAAGACGCATCACCCCCTGCATAAAGTTTCGGACCAAAGAATGCGAAGCAAGTGGCCGCTGAAATAATACTGATAAAGCAGAGACCTGGCCCTTGATGGTACTCAAGGCCAGCTTCATCTCTAATCCCATCTGTAGAAAATCAAGGATTCTACCTATGACATATTTCCTGGGATGCCAACCTCTGGATTCACACCAGGTTATACAAGCCTTCCAGACTCTATGATAAATCATCCTGGAAGCTGGCTTCCTTGCATTAATCAAGGTAGATATGACAGGACCTGAGAGCCCACGACTCTTCAGAACGTGGGTCTCAATAGCCAAACCGTCAAATTTAGCGTTTGTAAGGCAGGATGGAACACTGGACCTTGAGATAACAGGTCTGGGCGTACCAGTAGGGTCCACGAGGAACCCACCGTCATCCTTACTATTTCTGCATACCAAGTCCTTCTGGGCCAAGCGGGGGCCACCAGAAGTACCGACTTCCTTTCCTGCCTGATCCTGCGAAGGAGTCGTGGTAGTAGCAGAATAGGCGGGAATGCGTAAATCAGTGAGAACCGATGCCACGGAATCACCAACGCATCCGTCCCGCATGCAAGAGGATCTTTTGTCCTTGCCACAAATCTGTCTATCTTTTTGTTGAATCGGGATGCAAAGAGATCTACATCTGGAACCCCCATCTTTGGCATATGGCCCAAAAGACGTCGGGATGCAGAGACCATTCCCCTGGAAGTAACTGCTGGCGACTTAGATAGTCCGCCTGCCAATTCTCTATTCCCGGGATGAAAACTGCCGATATGCATGGCACATGCATCTCTGCCCAACCTAAGATCTGGTTCACCTCTTTTTGAGCAGCTCGGCTCCGGGTGCCTCCCTGATGATTGACATAAGCCACTGCTGTGGCATTGTCGGACTGGATCCTGACCGGACAACCCTGTAGCCCGATAGTCCAGGCTTTTAGAGCTAGATGTATCGCCCGGATCTCCAGAATGTTGATGGGTAAGGTCCTCTCTGTCTTGAACCATACCCCTTGGACCGCAGCCTGTTCCAGAACTGCTCCCCAACCTGACAGACTGGCATCTGTTGTTACCACCGTCCAGGTAACCGGTAGAAAGGATTTCCCCTTCTGCAGGTTTTCGGGTATGAGCCACCAATTGAGGCTCTGAAGCACTGCATGCGACAGGTGCATCGGAAAGTCTAATGCCTGAACCTTCTTGTTCCAGGTCGACAGAATACTGTGTTGCAGCATTCTTGAGTGAAACTGAGCATAGGGAACTGCTTCGAATGAAGACACCATCTTCCCTAGTAGCCTCATACAAAGGCGGACTGAGGGACCCTTCTTGGTCCTTACTGTCAGAATCAGCTCTCTCAAAGCAGTGATCTTTGCCTGGGGTAGAAATATTTTCTCCTGGCTTGTATCTATAATCAGACCTAAATACTCCAGTCTTCTTACTGGTTTTAGGAAAGACTTTTCTAAGTTGAGGATCCAACCCAGGTGTTCTAGATACCTGACCGTGGTCCTCAAGTTTCCCTTCAAAGAGGCTACCGACCGGTCTATCAAGAGCAGGTCGTCTAGGTATGCTATGACAGCTATACCCTGAGCCCTTAATCTGGCCAAAGGAGGAGCCAAGATCTTTGTGAACACTCGAGGTGCAGTGGCTATCCCGAAAGGCAGAGCCACAAACTGGAAATGGCGCCCTCCTACCTCGAAGCGCAGAAACTTCTGATGAGCAGGAAAAATGGGCACATGCAGATATGCATCTCTGATGTCTATTGATGCCAGAAATTCTCCTCCCTGCAGGGTGGGAACTACTGTTCGAATTGATTCCATGTGGAAGGATTGAATCCTTAGGAATCGGTTCAGATCCCTTAAGTCCAGAATGGGCCTGACATCCCCATTTGGCTTTTGGACCGTAAAAAGGTTGGAATAGAAGCCCAATCCCTGGTCCTTTGCGGGAACTATCATAATGACCTCCTGCGACAAAAGTCGCTCTAACGCTAGAAGGAGCGACTGCTTCTTCTCTGGGTCTCTGGGAACATTTGATCTGAGGAACCGAGGAGAAGGGAATTCCTGAAACTCCAGCTTGTACCCTAAGGTTACCGTGGAGATTACCCATCTGTCCTGGAAGTCCTCCTGCCAGAACTCTGAGAACTGTCGCAGTCTTCCCCCCACTCGAGTGAGCGGGGGCGCCCCCTCATGCAGAGGTCTTAGTGTTTTGCCTAGTAGGCTTCTTTCCCCAGGACTTGTCCCTGGGGTTGACTCTTGTCTCTGGACCCCGATGGAGGTGGCCGTCGAGACTGCCTGGAGGCTGAAGCCCCCGGCGCTGGGAAAAGAGTCCGTTTGAAAGAGGGACGCTTACTCTTCTTCTTGACAGGTAAGAGAGTGCTTTTCCCACAAGAGATTCTCTTGATATAGTTATCCAAGTCCTCTCCAAACAACCTTGCACCACGAAATGGAAACCCAGCCAGTAGCTTCTTACATGGTGCTTCGGCTGACCAATTTTTCAACCATAGGATTCTACGTATATGCACCAACCCCAGTGAAAGACGGGAGGTTTGCACGATAGAATCTCTAATGGCGTCAACCACAAAGCATAAGGCCGCTGGAAGGTTAGCCAACCCCTGGGCCTGCTGTTCAGGTAATACTTTGATGACCTGCTTAACATGGTCTCTTAAGTATTGACAGACTCCAATCGCTGCTACTGCAGGTTGGGCCACTGATCCTGCTAAGGAAAAAACATCCTTCAATAGGGATTCCATCCTTTTATCTACAGGATCTCTGAGCATCTGAGCATTGTCTACAGGACAAGTCAGGCTATTATTTACGGAGGAAATGGCGGCATCAATAGCCGGTATTCCCCACATTTTAATAAACTTTTCTTCCATCGGATAAAGTGTTGAAAACTTTCTCGGCGGAAAAAAACGTTTGTCTGGGTGATCCCACTCAGAATAAATAAGCTTTTCAAGTAAAGTATGAACAGGAAAAGCATGTGCTGCTTGGAAAGGTTTCAGTAACCCCAAAGCAGAAGAGGATTCTTTAGCAGTTTCAGGTATGGGCAACTTAAATGTGGAGCGGACCAATCCAGTGAGGATCTGCACTAAGACCTTCTCCTCTTGGGAAGTCGCAGAGGGTCCCTCTCCACCTGAATCCTCCGAAGAGGAATCATCCAGCCCATCCCGATCCTCTGAAAGGGATTCATCTCCTTTATCCCAGAGCTCCTCTGTCTGAGGGTCTTGGGGAACAGAGGAAAGCCTAGTGCGTTTTCTTCCACTGAGTGAAGACGTAATCACGGCCATTAATCTTTCCTCTAGACCATTAATGGTTGAGGAAAAAACCTCTTGTGTAATATATACAGGGGCTGAAGTGCCAGAAGCAGGTGTAGCCCCTGACCCCGATGGCTCTCCCCGGCTAGCCGTCCCTGGCCCATCTTTAGGGGGGGAGGATGCTGCCGACAGGGGGCCCTCAGAACCTGAACGAGATCCCCTAGTGTCTCTGGTTCCTGGGGTGCTTGAACCTCTTCTACCCATAGTGCAAAGCAACAAGGTGTGAGGTATACAAATGAACACTGCCCGCTGAGCGATGTAGTCTGGCTAAAAGCCTTGCTACCCAATGCTCAGTCTGGTGTTACTTCAGTAAATGCTGCCTAGGAGAATGCCTGTGTCCCACCTTACATGCGACCGTCAGCTCTGTGTCTCTCAGAAGGCTGAGTGCACCTGTACAGAGTGCCTCTAATAGCCTGCAGCTGGCCTGAGTGGGAGTCTAACGCCCCCCCCCCCCCCCCAGTTTTGAAAAAAACGAGCTTCCCGCGCTGCCGACTCTCCTGTCATGCTTCCGGAGAAAGGCCGGGGATGGGGGGGGGGGGGGGGGGGGGGAAGTCTGGTAACAAGATCTGCCTGAACGGCTATCTTCAGAGATGGTGGCCATTAGGCCGCAGAGCCCGGGTGGTATAAGCACTTTCTAGACCCCTGTGCCCCCTCTCTAGCCTGGGGGGGAACATTCAAACATGAGAAATCCCCCTTTCCACCTTACCTGTTTGCAGCCTGCTTGAGATGCTGGGACATAATCAGCAATGAACACCTGAGACAGATAGTCAGCATGTGTAGGTTTGTGCTCTTGGCAGCCCCGGTGGTCACAAAAGGCATAGCATGCATTTACCTTAAAGGAGAAAAACCACTAGAACTCAAAAATTCTGTGGAATCTCCTCTTACCTTATCCAGCCGCAGGGTGCTGTTTACACAGACCCAATCTTCACCTCTCACGGTGGGCTCCGTTTGAAAAAACCGTCAGAGACTGGGGCCCCCATCAGTAGGGGGATCCAACAGTTCTGGGACCGTAAAGCACCTCGCCAGAAATTAGGAAGTTTAAAGCCATTTTCTGATCTGCGGGGTCCAGCTCTCTAAAAAGAGAAGCATTACGGGTAAAACCTCGTTTCTTCGGACACGAGGCCCGGGTACCATTCAATTCGGCAAAAAGACACTTTGAATGGATCCGGTTCGCCTGGCTTGCCCCAGTATAGGATCTTAGGATATTCCCTTTGGAGCTCAGCACAGGACATCTTTACACGTCCATCACCTAAGACACTGGCGTAAAAACTGAGGTATCCCTGCAAGGGGGAGGGATTATATAGGGGGTTGAACTTCCTGATAGGGTGTGCCAGTGTCCAATCACCAGTGATACCTATATAACCCATCAGTAATTACTGTGGCTCTGTGTCCCGTGATGTTTGAGAAAGAAATTTGGTGGTACTCCGCTTTAATGAAGAGAATGCAGGTAAAAAAAAAAAACCTTTGACATCTATGTTATTATTCATTCTAACCAAAGGATAATTCTATTTACACTAGGACGTAGTTTGTAGAGTGCAGAGGGTCCCAATTCAAAATGCATACTTCAGTGGATTGTGCAATTGACGAACGGGGAAATAAAGGTGACCTGCAATAATCAATGTCAAGCCTCCAGACATAGCGTATTATGACCATGAGACTGCCAGGTTAGGCGAGGAGAGTGGTGAGGCTGTCCGTGATTTTTGGGCCTTACTTTTTTCTTTTTTAAAAGCAGAACTTCCTTCAAAAAGTGAAGAACCACTGGTTTGCTCCCTTCTCCCACCTGTAACCGAGTTACAGCTTTCTTTGGGGGGAGTGAGTACCGATTTTTATCAGTATCTGCTCCCACTTCCGCAATCCTCGCCTTGGTGAAGATGGTGTCTCTTGCCCTACCTCCTCCTGCAGCCTCCTGGGACATGTCACTTGTCCCAATACACTGCAGGACCATTCACAAAGTGCAACGTGAGCTCCCCCACGTGCAGCGAGGAGCCTCCTCAGGAAGCCACAGCCGACTCCTGTATTAAAGATAATAGTGCCAGGTACCTGCAATGGTAAGAAGAAGCGGTTATGGCAAGACCGCACTGGATCCCAGATTCCCAGGCATTGGAGAGTACCTGATCTTTAAAAGTCAGCAGCTACAGTATTTGTTAAAAAAAAAATATATAGTCACAAAAAAAGTGCAGCACTCTCCTTCAATAAAGTGCATTCAAATTATAGTGCATAAATAAATATCTGAAAACAGTGTAAAAATTATCTAGATCTAATAAATTGACATTAGTCCATCTTTTCTTTTAAACATATATGCAGTCCATAAATAAATGTTTCAATGTCTGTAAAAAACAAAAAAAAAACAAAAAACCTGAGCCTGAAACTTTGAGGAAGCCCATTGGGCGCTACACATGAGGTGGGTGGTGACGACATCATACTAGGACTAGGTGGAGTTGGGTATGCAGAGGATTGTATTGTGGAATGTCTGTTCTTTACTTCTGAAATGTGATTGGATTTTTATATGGAAATAAATACTTTTTATAAGCGATTTGCACTATGGTTCTTTCCTCTTACCTCCTATATGAATGAGAGCTGCTGAGAGCCACGGATTTGGAGTGTAGATCCAGTGGAAGCGGTGCCCCTTATAACACTGCAAGGTGCATATAGACCTCCTTTAAAATTAGTGAGGTCCATTCAAGCAGGTGAGAAGACACCCATAGGTGGGGTGAAGGGCACTGTGGTGATCACAGGCAATTACTGAAGAGTCTCTGGTGTATGGGACTGCAATTTTTGTTTTTACGGACATTTAATAATTTATTTATGGACTGTATATAGGTTCAGAAGAAAAGATGGACTCCTGTAAATTTTTTAGATCTAGATGATTTTTACATGGTTTTCAGATATTTATTATCCACTATAATTTGAATGCAATTTATTGAAGGAGAGTGCTGCACTTTTTTGTGACTATATATTTATTGCATTTTGTACAGATGATTGGACACATAGTGGTGCTAGCTGCTTTCTATAGTATATAGTTGGTTTACACACAATGATAGCGCAGCACATTTATTTGTTTAAAAAAAAAAACTGAAGTTCCTCTTTAACAGCTTGCCGAACCTTTCACGTAGGAGTACAGAGGGAGAGTGGCTCTCCTGTGCTGAATCAGGTATCTAGTACGTGATTCAGCACTTCCGGGTAGGGGCAAATGATTGACCACTGGCACCCACTGATCAGCGAAGAGGATAACAGGACAGAACTCTGCCCTGTCAGTGGGGATGTGCCGTTTTTTTGTTTCCCCGCTAAGCAAGGAATAAAAACCGGCACATCCCTTAGTAAAAACAGCACACAGTGAACGCACTAAGCACCGTTAGGCACACATTTGATCTCCCTAGATGTTAACCCCTTCCCAGACAGTGTCATTAGTACAGTGACAGCGTATTTATTTTTTTTTAGCACTGATCACTGTACGTCACTGGTTTCCACAAAGTGTCAATGTCAGATTGTCCGCCATACTATCCCAGTCCTGCTATAAGTCGCTGATAGCCGCCATTACTAGCATAAAAATTCTGGTATATATACACTAAAGTTTGTAGACGCTATAACTTTTGCACATACCAATCAATATACGCTTAGAGAATTTTTTCCCCCCTAAACTTATGAAAGAATAATTTTTTATTGGATATGTTTTAACAGAAAGTAACAAATATTGTTTTGGTTTTTTGTTCATAACACAAAAAAACCCAGTGGTGATCAAATACCACCAAAAGAAAGCTCCATTTGTGGGAAAAAAAATAATATATTATTATTATAATACACGATTTATATAGCGCCAGCAGTTTACGCAGAGCTTTACAATGTAGAGTGGGGACAGCACAATTACAGTACAGTCCAATACAGAAGGGACAGGAGGGCCCTGCTCGTAGAGCTTACATTCTAAAGGGAGGTGGTGGTGGCACAAAAGGTAATAGATGCGGGGAATGATTTTATGGGGGGGTGGCTCGGAGACAGTTGTTAGGTGGGTGTGGGATAGGCTTTTAATATCATTTGTGTACAGTGTTGCATGACCGCTCAATTGTCAGTTAAAGTAACGCAGTGCCAAAAAGCAAAAAATGGCCTGGCCATGAGGGGGGGAGGGGGTTAAATCTTCCAAAGATCAAGTGGTTAAGTAAATGATCTAATCCTATAGCTACAAAATATAAACTAAAAGGTACTTTTAAATTCTCCAAATAGAGCATCTGTGGAACTCCCCATAGTGGGAGAACTGTACACATACTGTAGGTGTGGAATTCCTAATATGGACAGGGAACTATGGGATTTGTAGCAAGGGTGGGAAAGGAGAGGTCAGGAAGCTCACAGAGGATGTTACAAGGTTGCAAAATAACAGTAATAAATAATTTCATTTAAAAAAATAGATTACAGCGCCATTAATTAGTGGATGTGCATGGATTATTTTTGAAGAATAAGATTATTTAGTGTCATTTTAAAGTGCAACAGAGTTCACTGTAAGCAATAAAACGGCAGGTTTTTGGGAAAATACCAGTCGCCTGCAAGGACATCTGTGCCCCAACTAAAGGGGAACTCTGCTTAGTGATATCTAAACTGGTAACAGATACCTAATAAAACAGCTTAAAAACCTGAAATGGCTTAAAAACGGTAAGAGTGGCCATACATGGATCAAAAGTCATCCAGTTCAGCAGGGACCAGATCTATTTAAATCCACAAATAGGCAGACTGGTTGTACAGAAGTTGATCTACTGATCGAATTCTGTAAAACCGTTCTGTCAGATTTTCCCTAAATGATCAGTGCTGTTGGCTATAGCCAGCAACACTGTCCACTGTATTGTGATGGCGGGGGGAAGCTCCCTGCTGTCAGAATACAATATCATAGCGGGAAGGATTCCCTCATCCACATGGAATGTGTGGATAGGGGAAGCGGATATTTTTTTTTCATTCAACCTACTGTTTGAAGGACAAAAAAGAAAAAAGAAGGATCAATGTATGGGCTGCATAACAAAAAAATCAGTTCTGTGGACCATCCTACACATAGGTTGGTCAGGCAGTTTGGGAAGTCAGCTTATTTGCATATTATAATAATTTTAAAGGAGAATACATTTATACATTCCCCCTACCCCCCCTCCAATGTAAGACACCAAAACCTGTACCCCCCTACAGCAGTTACTAGAAAATCGCAGTCATGACCCGCAGAATGTTTACTTCTTACACTAGTAATCTTCCTCCCCATTGTCTGAGCCTGTACAGGGAGTCTTCACAGACTTCTATGAGGCCAACTTCAAAGACTGGAGATACTGAAAAGCTCCCCATAGAAGTCTGAGGACCCAATGCATGCACACAGCTGGAGGTGAGGAAGTTGACAGCTGCAGGGTGTAGAAATTGTGGCAGGCCACCGCTGCGAAACTCAGGTAAGTATGCAGTTGTGAGGAGTATTTGGCAGTTTAGATCAGTAAGGCCGGGCAGGGCGGACAAGCCCGGAGTTCTGCTTTAGTAAACCCATTACCTGGTAATAGGCCTTCTTTATTTCTTTCTGGCTCGCATTCCTTGGGACCCCCAAAACCTGGTAGAAGTCTGTTTTGTTGCAGGCGGATGAACTTGTGTGAAATTGTGAGACGTGCCCTGTGTAGACTGGAAACACAACACAAGAAGACACAACGGTTACATCTCTACACAACCAAACCTTTCACACAGAGGGTTTATCTTCCATTTCTAGATCACATAAAGCAGAATATATCATAGAAACATTGTGCAGCCACCTACAATACTCCAATCCCGCTGAGCACAACCTGCCTGCTACAGAGATCAGAGGGCAACTTGACCGCTATGGGCATAATCACAGGGCAACCTGACCGCTATGGGCATAATTTAGAGGGCAACCTGACCGCTATGGGCATAATCACAGGGCAACCTGACCGCGATGGGCATAATTAGTGGGCAACCTGACCGCTATGGGCATAATCAGAGGGCAACCTGACCGCTATGGGCATAATCAGAGGGCAACCTGACCGCTATGGGCATAATCAGAGGGCAACCTGACCGCTATGGGCATAATCAGAGGGCAACCTGACCGCTATGGGCATAATCAGAGGGCAACCTGACTGCTATGGGCATAATCAGAGGGCAACATGTGGTTAAAGAGCTGTAGAACTACAACTCCCAGCATGCAGTTGCAGCCCATCAGTGACAGAGGCATGCTGGGAGTTGTAGTCCCACACAGACGGCTGTTAGCTCCTGCAGCATGCAATGTAACCTTGAGCATGTCGCACACATGGGTAGCCGAGGGCGCTCACCGCCTTCCACTCACCTCCTGCGAGGACCCGGGCCCCCACCGCCCGCAGAGCCAATAGCTGGGCCCCCTCGGCCCGGGACCAGCGGTGCCCCCCCGGCAGCAGCTGCCCCCTCACCCCGGACACTGCCACTGCGAACCAGCGCGAGGAGCAGCGAGCTGCCATCTTGCCGGCAACCATTAACAGTGCGCATGCGTGACAGACACACGGCGAGGAATGTCACATTGTAGCAGCTGGTTCCGGCCACCAGGGGGAGCCGGAAGTGATGTCGTCGAAGGGACAGGATTTGGGCGGGGCGAACTGAGAGCCAGGAAAAAGTGACATGTTACTGTGTACCCAAAAGGTGTGTGTCTGGGGGAGGAGAGGGAGGTCAGCAACACAGGGAGAGTTGGAGAGACATTGGTGAAGGACACTGCCACTGTGGGGTAATAAAGGAGAGTGAGAGGGGGTGCAGTGTTAGGAGGGCAGCCATCAGAAATGTTTGGGCCCCCTACACAGCTTCAGACCTGCCCCCCCCCCCAGCCTGACCACCAACATTCCCCAGGGCTTGCCTATGAGCCATTCTACCGAATCCACACACCGGCCACCTCACCTGTATGCACTCAGCCCCCCCCCCTCAATCCTGTATACACGTCAGCCCCCCCCCTCAATCCTGTATACACGTCAGCCCCCCCCCCTCAATCCTGTATACACGTCAGCCCCCCCCCCTCACACCTGTATATATGTCACCCCCCACATTCACACACACCTGTATAAATGTCACCCCCCCACGCACACCTGTATATATGGTAGCCCCCCTATATATATATATATATATATATATATATATACACACAAAATTCCAGTGTGGTTGTACAGAGAGTCCGATTTGTACAGATCAGCCTGGGGTTCTCGGTCACCCTGTGCCCCGAATGGACACAGGGTGACTTACACATAGGAGGGGCCATGGGAGTTGGACCAGGAGCTTCCAGTGCTCTCCAAGGCAAGCTGGGCTCCACAAGTCCCCCACCCAAAGTGACTCCTGTCACAATGCTCAATAGGGTTTAGGTCTGGAGACACGCTTGGCCAGTCCATCACCTTTACCCTCAGTTTCTTTAGCAAGGCAGTGGTCATCTTGGAGGTGTGTTTGGGGTGAATGAATGAATGATTTGTATAGCGCTAACAATTGCGAACTGAATCGCCTCAAGGTCGTTATCATGTTGGAATACTGCCCTGCGGCCCAGTCTCTGAAGGTAGGGGATCATGCTCTGCTTTAGTATGTCACAGTACATGTTGGCATTCATGGTTCCCTCAATGAACTGTAGCTCCCCAGTGCTGGCAGCACTCATGCAGCCCCAGACCATGACACTCCCACCACCATGCTTGACTGTAGGCATGTTGAACTTCCAGTGACCAGTATGAGAGGGTGAGAGCGATAACACCAAATTTAACACACCTGCTCCCCATTCACACCTGAGACCTTGTAACACTAACGAGTCACATGACACAGGGGAGGGAAAATGGCTAATTGGGCCTAATTTGGACATTTTCCCTTAGGGGTGTACTCACTTTTGTTGCCAGCGGTTTAGACATTAATGGCTGTGTGTTGAGTTATTTTGAGGGGACAACAAATTTACACTGTTATACAAGCTGTACACTCACTACTTTACATTGTAGCAAAGTGTCATTTCTTCAGTGTTGTCACATGAAAAGATATAATAAAATATTTACAAAAAGTGTGAGGGGTGTGCTCACTTTTGTGAGATACTGTAGTAGAAAATGACACAGGGGTCGTATTAAAGTGGTTGTAAAGCAACAAGGTTTTTTTACCTTCAGTTTCCCCCCCCCTACAATCCCCTGTTCTACTCACCTGAGCCTGATCTCAATCCAGTGATGTGCATGGGAGCCTAAGCTCTTTGGTTCGCTCACTTTTCTCAAAACCATTGGATAGATCAGGTAAGTATAACATGCTTGTTATTTTAGCCCTCATTCACACGAGGCAGACTCCGTTTCCACGGAGCCCGCCTCGGTCCGTCGGCTCAGCGGGAGATCTCTCCGTTGATCTCCACTGAGCCGGCGGATGACGGGTCCCTCTCTGCTCACTGAGTGGGGAGGGGCTTGTCAGGCGCCGCTGCTGCCTATGGAGAGATCGGATGAAAACGGAGAGCATGTCCGTTTTCATCAGATCTCACCCGATCCGATCCGCCAGCGACGGATCTGGACGTAGGGCCAACCGTCTGCTTCTAGCGGATCGGTCGGGGTCGGATGTCAGCGGACATGTCTCAGCTGACATCCGACGCTCCATAGACTAACATGGAGCGCCCATTCAGGTCCGCCGTCAAAACTGACAGGCGGACCTGAACGGTCCGATCGTGTGAAAGGGGCCTAAAAGAGAAAAAACGAACCTTAATGTCTCATGTACACTGGATGTTATAAAAACGGAAGTAGCTTTAGCTGTAGAAAGCTGTTGCTGTAGAATGAGTTTTGCAGCATTTTTGTAGTATCGTTTCTCCAGCGTTTTTTAATTTTTTTTTAGCAAAACTATACTCAGTATCGTTTTTAAGCTTTTTTCAGAGTTGGAGTGTTTTTACAGCTGAAAAACTCTTCTGAAAACCTACTAGTTCTGTTTTTTTTTCCAGCCAGAAAACGCCCCTGCCAAAAACACGGATAACAGCCTATGTGTGCATGGACACATAGGATAACATGCTGGGGAGTTTACTGGCTGCAGAAAAAAATGCCTAAAGCCAAAAACTGCAGCTGTAAAAATGTCCAGTGTGCATGAGGCCTTAGAATCCAGGAATTATGGATTCTGTAGTCTTGGACTGGGGCCTGGAGCTTGAAGTTTCCAAAATGTATTGGGTGGAATGGAACCTTGAATCCTGTGTCCGAATTTGGTTGGATGCCTCAGTCGTTGTATACAAGCCTGGGGATAGCTCAGAGCTCCCAGTTTGGAGACAGCTTCCATATTGGAGACAGGAGATCTCACCCAGGGGTTAGAGGAGGCCCAGTCAGGAGTTAAGAGATGGGAGGTCTCAACTAGGGGTCAGAGGTGCCCCAGCTAGGAGACAGGAGGTCTTGTCCCAGGAGTCAGGTGGGCTCCTATTGGGGTGTCAGGAGAACCCCTATCCAGAGGCCAGGAGTGGGCCATAAATACTATAAGAAATTTTGCGCAATATTGAATGAGTGAGTCAAGCGACAACTAACGTGAACTAAGGTGCATTAATATATACACAATAAAATACAATAAAACAAATAAATTGTGTATTAAGGGTGAATAAATTATTAAATACTAATAGGTAATAATGGCATACGTAGGCTACACAGTAAGGACCTCTGGTCTCCACATTACCGTCTATTCCTGCAGCCACTAATAGCTAATGGTGACATACATAAAGTGCATGAAGTGGATATAATGAATTGAAAAAATGTTAACAAAAAAACGTTCACAAAAAAATGGTGGTATTGGTCTGTATGGCTGTAACTGCAAAAAAATTGTCTCTGTGTTGCAGTCTAAGTGCTACAGCTACTATGACCTAATAGGTGTTTCTACGTGCAGGTGATATAGTGAAGATAATATCACATAACTGTAATGGATAATGCACAAAATAAATGGTGTACATCAGTATCAAAGAAAAAACACAGTAGAAGTGAGAATAAAAAATTAATCAACAAAAAAATAAATAATTATAAACAAAAAAACAAAGTCCAAAGAGTTCACTACGGGACTATATAGAGATAATATAAATAGCAATGAGGTCTTTGAATATGGAAAGTCTCTACAAAAGAAATGTTGATGGGGACCCTCTAGTGGTTTGATCCGTAGCTGGCTGAATTTCAGTACAAACTGGAAAAACTTGTAATGTTCCTAGTGGTGTCTCCTGTGTGGTCTCACAGGACTCTCACCTTCAGGTTGTAATAAAAAAGCATTGTGGAATTATGGATTCTTGATACAAATGCTATTGGTGTTGTCTAAGACGTTTAGTAACATAATGGGGTTAAAAAAAAACTAAAATGAGCCCTTTATAGTACAAAAAAAGCAAATAATCGCTACTGTAAGGGGTTAATTTTTTTACTGTAGAACTGTGAAAGTAATATTTACAGTAGCGATTATTTGCTCTTTTTGTAATATAAAGGGCTAATTTTATTATTTTTAACCCCATTATGTTACTGGCTGATTAATCGATTATGAAAATAGTAATCAATTCATTTCATAATTGATTAGTTGTCAATTAATCGATTAGTTGTTTCAGCCCTATTTGCTATACAGCGCTGGATGATGTGGACTAAATTTGTATAACATCCACCAGGGGGCATTGTGGTTTCATCTGGCTGCTGTTAAATTCATTGTGGGGACACTTGTGTGTTTGATAATAACACATGAACTCGGGACAGAAAAGGGCCTTCCCCAAACTTGTTAGGAAAAGTTTGGAAGCACACAATTTTCTAAACTGTCCAAAGGGGTTCAGTTTCACAGCAGGATGAGCCATTTTACTCTTTACATTTGGAGAGGAATAAAGAAAATGTAATGAGCAAGCATGGAGGCTGCTACCTACTAAAAATGTTAGCTGCCTGGCCATCCTGCTAATGCAATGACGTCACTACTGTCTGAGGTGTACATGTGTGAGTGAAGAAGTTGTACATCATTTTACTAGAAAAACTTCATTAGTGTGGATTTATTTTCAGCTTTAAATTGCCACAAGAAAATATGTTACAGGCACACGTAAACCTCAGAACCAAATATTTGTGAGTCATTTTGTGACGAAACGCATAGGGAGGAGTGACGTGCTGACATCACCACGTTTGCGCAGGTCCCGGAAGGACGGGCTGCCATGATTGAACCTGCCGGCTTATTCACATATGTTTTAACACTTTATTGTAGATGTAAACCCTTTTATAATTAAACTTCTGGTTGGAGATTTTACAACTCGGGTCCACTGGAGGATTAATGACCTTGGCTGGATGAAATAGCCACAAGCCGGCTAGACCTTCTGTAATAGGAGGTCTAAGGAGCTGGTAGGCAGCAAATTTATTTGGTGGAGGTTTTGTCCTTTGGAACTTACACATTTTTGGGCGATATACAGTGCACCGTGGGATTGTTTTTACATCACTGTATGAACCTTTTGCTTATAGCATCGCTGTTCTCATATATATATATATATATATATATATATATATATATATATATATATATATATATATATGTCACATTTTTAGCACAACTTTGTTTTTGGATTATAAATATTTGTGAGTGCTTCCATTACATATGCTTTTGTGTCTATAGCTGGATACACACTTAACTATTTTCTTTCGATTTTTTTTCGTTTTGATTTACCAAAACCATATAATATGAGGTCAAACCTAAACACTTTCAATTTGTATGCGATCAGGCAGGCCCTTGCACTACATAGTTGAAGTAAAATCTAAAGGAAATCTAACAACAAAAGTTGTATAGTGTGTATCCAGCTTAAGCCTACCCTCAAGAACTTCATCAAAACACTTGGGGGGTGGGGGGTGGGGGTGGGGGGTGACATAGCAATAAGCAGGTGTTGTATAGCTCTCAATAAGGACACCTATTGGCAAAAGTATGTAGGCCTAGGACACACCCCCTGTCATGCTCCCTTAAAGGAGAATTATAAACAACAACAAAGAAAACCCTGATTAGGTAAATGCACAAGTGCTTTTTCTTAACCACTACTATTCCTTTATACTGGCTTTTGAAATTTACCAGTGCAGAAACTTAGAAATTCGATGAAAGGTTTAGCACTGGGAAACACTTTTTGAAAGACAAGAAGTGCATTTTATATAAAACTATATAGATCAGACCAACTTGAGGGACAGAGGGACTTTGTTTCAAATCAAATTGAAAAAATGTCATCAGCGGTACACTAACGATTCCTCAAAAGGTTCCAAAGTGTTATTTTCGTGGTCATATGGTAAACATATTGCAACGTCTCCGAGCCACGCAGAGCCCTTTTGTCAGGCAAGTGAGAAAGTGCAGTGCAAAACAACAGACAATCCACCAATCAGTGCAGACAATTGCGGCCCCACCCCTTGGCGTCATAATGACATCATAAGCCTGCCATTATACTCAGTTTAAACTTATGACATAACTGTCAAATGCACAGCAATCATTTGTAAAGAAATAGTAATCAAACATTAAATCAGGTATTGAAGCAAAGAAGGAAAATGTTGGCCACTGTCTTTTTGAACAGTCCTTCCTTGCTTCAATGCCTGATTAAGTGTTTGATTATGTAACATAGTGACCAATACATTTCTAATCAGTTGGTGGGAACAAAATCTCTAATGTTTCTTTGGAAACGAATCTCCTGCATCACTAGTCATTGGGAGTGAAAATGTCTGGCATTATTGATCAGTAGGTGAAAGAAAAAAATCCCCACTGCAGGTGTGTATTGGGAGAATAATTTCCAATGCCATTGGTCAGTGAGAAAAAAAAATAGTCTGCATTAGACATGTGCATTCGTTTTCGTCCGAATGCATTTTCGTCCGATCCGACATAAACAAATGCTTTATTTTCATTTTCGTTGCTACAACAGTTCGATATAGATAGGAGATTCGACATGACGCTGACAATCTGTGTCCATCAAACCTGTGGTCGAATGTGCCTAACCTTAACTCTATTAGTCCAAGATTATTCTACATAGAGAGAAAAGATTCGACATAGAGAGAAAAGATTCGACATAGGGAAGAAAAGATCGCTGCTGCAATTGGGTGGGGGAAGTAAAATAAAAATAATGATGATGATGAATGTTATTGGCTGATTGTAACCAAAGAGGAGGAGCAGTAAAATAGCTAGAACTAAGTACACACGTACTTTGGCTTATGGTGTCTGTTGAAAGTTCTAAGAAGATTCCACGGAGCAGGTAAACTATATGGCGTCGTACAGTTTAGCTGCTCCATCGAATCTTCTTTGAACATTCGAAAGACACCATAAGCCTTCAATGACAGATTCAACCTTAATTAATTTGGATTTTCGGACTAATGCAATTTTTAACGAAATAAATAAAAACAAATTTCGGGAGTAACTAAATAAATGTATTTTTCAGACGAAAACGAAATTCCGAAACAAAATATTTCAGTGTACACTTGTCTAGTGCATCACTGGTCAGTCAAGAAATAAAAAATACCCCAGCATTATCAATTAGCTTCTTCTGCTGCAACCTATGCATTTCTTTAGCTGAAATTCCAACAAAGAATGCTCTGGACTTTAAATTTACACATAACCTGAAGCTGGCCTAGCAGTGTCACTAGGAAGAAACATAGGTGGGTGGCTGGGCTTTTTTCATGTGAGGATGTACAGGTCTGATAAGTTATTCCCACATTCAAAAGTGGGCCCATGCTGCCACTTGGAGGAAGGCAGGTACCTGAATGTTATTGATGCCAAGCGAGCCACTTTTACGGAGGTGGGTGAGCTGTGGGCACAGAAGGGCAGGGCAGCCTCTCTAGTTGACAACCTAGTGAGCTATTAATTACAGTATGTGTCAATGCTGCTGTATGTGCCAGGCAGGGGCCCATTTGAGAATTCTCTGGTCCTCTGTCAGGCCAGTATGATCCTGCGCCTATTGAACAGAGTGCAGTGGCCAGTAGTATGTGACACAGAGTGCAGTGGCCAGGAGTATGTGACACAGAATGCAGTGGCCAGGAGTATGTGACACAGAATGCAGTGGCCAGGAGTATGTGACACAGAATGCAGTGGCTAGGAGTATGTAACATACAGAGTGTGGTGGCTAGGAGTATGTAGTAACACATAGTGCAGTGGCCAGGATACACAGAGTGCAATGGTAAGGAGTGTGTAGCATACAGAAATTTCCCCCTCCTTCTCTGAAGTCCACGTGGCAGACCACAGATACAGCAGTAGTTCATAGTGAAGGGAAGTCCTTCTCTTGGTTTTGTCACGTAAAACGACATATCAGAGCCAAGGAGGAACTTAGAGGAGCCTTTCCTCGGCTCTGTATTGCTGTGGTTTCTGAGGTCTGAACAAGCTGGCGGCTGCATGGCAATCGCCACTACAGCTCCAAAACTGTTGGTGTTCCATTCATGGGTGGGTCCCTTCCTCAGCACTACCACTCCAGCTGTGTGGATCAACCTGGAGCGGAAGTAATCGTCTGCATAAATTAAACAAAAGAGATATCAGTCCAGTGATCTTGTAACACCTTAGGCCTCATGCACATAGGATCCGGGTTGTACCGGAAGGTAAACTTCAGACATATTTTCTTGCCCTGGATCCAAAGGTGCCGTGTACAGCCACTCATTGAAATCAATGGCAGTACAGGATATGTGCCAGCACTTGCGTAAATATGCACATGAAAAATACACGAGACCTCACTCATAACCCCCCCCCCCCCAAAAAAAAAAAAAAACGGAAAAGTAGTTTGCACAATATTGGATATGCAATATATTAAATGTCAAACATAAAAATAAATGCTGCGCTAATCCAAATAAATTGATGATGCAAACACAATAACAGTGTAATCATACACAAATAAATGTAAAGGCAATATAAAAAAGATGGTGTAAAAAAAGGTAAAAGTAATTCCATAAAGTCCTTCTATAGTATGACACAATATGAAAGACAACGAAAAAACACTATGTGCTCATCACATGAATTCTACTCCGTCACCATACCTTATATGGAGGCTTACCAGGGAAGCATGATCCTATGTGATAGAGTGGTCATATTTTTACATATAAGTGTAACCATTGCCACTAGCTGGGTCCGCCACTTCTTGTTAAAAGTCCCCTCCAAACATCACATGTACAAAGAGGGAAGAAAACAAGAGCCAGGTATTAATATTTTTGAAAATATTTTTAAAAACACTCAAATGTAGTATAAAGTAAAGTGATATAACAAACAGGGAAGTTGGGACTTTAAATGAAGCGGTTGGATTGCGGAGGGTTAAAAAATATTAATTTAATAGTCATAGTAGATAGAGTAACAAGAATTTTACATATATCAACACACATATATGTTTTTGCATGAAAATGGAGCATATAGTATGGAAAAATACATGCAGTAGATATAAAATCATACTCGATAACTGGTAATTGAAAAGCTAATGGTACAACAGTAACTGGAATTAATCGCATAGCCATGATAATATTCATAATCATGATAGGTGCCAGAAGTGGCATGCCCGGAACCTGGTAGCTGGAATATAGATCACATGATAATAGTAATGGTCATACTAGGTACCCAAAGTGGTGTGCCCGAGACCTGGTGTAAAAAGGGCACAATGATATAAAGAGTTAGAAAATAATACTGATGACATCAGAGTACAAATAATTAAGGTTGAAGCATCAAGTGTAGCTCGACGCGTTTCGTGGATGGTTTTCTCCACTCATCAGGAGCTGATGCAGTACAAACCTGTAAGATATATAGATATAATAAATCTCCATCTTATTAGAGAGGAGTAAAATAGATCTAATCACAACATGGCTGGTCAGAAGACATACACTTACCAACCCTGGCACTGAGTGAGACGCACGGCAAATGTCACGGAGTGAGCCAGAGGCAACAAACCCCCGCACGGGAGCTGAGGCAGCATAATATGTCTGGATGGCAACGGGTGATGGAATGGCAGTGTCCGGATAATGGGATGGTGTCCATGTGACAGAAATAATAATGAAGAGCTTGTCAAAATGAAGGGATATCTGGGAACAAAATGTCAATTTATAGATAGTAAATATTCGTAATATGAAATTAGTGATATTGAATAATGTGTAGATAATGTACCCAAAGATACCCTTGTATATAATGTCGGTAGATAATATTATAGAAATAGTCAAATTAATAATATTGAGTAATGTAAAAATAATGTATCGAAGGATACCGTTGTATATGATATTGATATGGTGTAGATGATATTTATGAAATTAATAGTAATAGATACCTTTATGTATAATCTTAATAAATAATGTTGTGGAAATCATGGTGAAACAATTAAGATGATAACTAGTGCAGATATAAATGGTGTGCTTAGTGAAAGAGGGAATGTAAGAAATGAATAGTGGCTGATGGATAAAACAAGATGTGCAGTGAAGCAGAGCAGGGGTAAAACAGAGAGAGTGAGCCCAATATCCGAAGACTTACCCGATGCTAAGGGTAAAGCACAAGCAGCAGGAGAAGAACAGCTGGTGTGTGGAGACCCCAATCGGAGACAGGCCAAATGAACAGCCCATTCAGATTGGGGGACATATAAATATATGCTGCCAACGCCACGTGCGTGAGCCCGGCGGGAAGAGGGGCGGCGTCCGCACCTGAGCTGAGGAATCGCTCAGTGTTTGGCGCCAAAACCATCCCCCTCCCAAAGGGGAGTCACGCAGGTGACGCTCCGGGATGGAGGCGACTAGTGCGCCTCATTTAAAGTCCCAAACTCCCCTCTTTATGCCATATAAAGTAAAGTGACAGCACTGTATAATAACAAAGCCCAGGATTTGATCTGTGCACTTCCGTATGCATGATGACATCTCAACCTTTGGCTCCTCTCTTCGTGTTTTGTCAAAACTGACATAATCGGGGGCTCGGTGACATTGATCTTGAAGAAACGTAGGGAGAATCTGTTGAGTTGGATATACGTATGGGAACTGCTATAGTGTTGTTCACATCAATCTCCTGATTTACCTATGACTGTCCTAGACCGGTGACCACCGAGCAATGAACTACGGCTGTACAATGCATACTGACCACAGAGAGTCACTCACACAACATCATTACCATTTACAGAACACCTTGTATTTTTTTAATGAATACATGGTGTTCTCTGATTGGATGATGTGCAGAATCAGAGAGCGCCTTGCTTGTTTAGACAAATTCAAGTTTATTAAGTATGAGTACCGATTCTAATCATTTGATTTATATATCTATGATTACACTGATTTTATAGCCGATTGTTTTTTGTTTTTTTTGGTTTTTCTTTATGTCTAGTGCACTAATATGTTTCAATTCTGTCCTGAAGAAGCAGATTTAATCCATGAAACACATTGAAACAGAGAGTACGCTTCACCAAGGGCCAAGGGCCTCAGCCAATATTACATAGACTGCATGAAATGACATGGTTATTATGATCATATAGGCCAATTGTTGGGTAAATAGGTCCGTCCACTTCTGAATGGTCATAGGGTGACTTTTTTTGCAGTGGGATTTATACTGTATAATCTTTCTGATAATTTTAGGATCTCAAATAATCCATATTTTTTAAGAAATATGTGGAAATAAACTTGTAATGTTTCAAATTATTGTTGTTTTCTCTATATATAGCGCTATTGTTTTACTGTCACTCTGATGTACCAATAAACAACACTTCAAGGATTACAGTCTTGCCGGCTCTTCTTACTATTTGTTACATTGGGGTGTGATGGGATACATCGAGACTAGGCACCTGTGAGTGGACCTCGTGTATGGATTGAGTTGTCCCTGCAGAGAGCGCTGTTACCCTTTTCTCTTCCATGTTTTCTCTATATGTACCTGTAAAGTCCAACTATTAGAAAAAGAAATACAAAGAATTTGGAAAATGGTGGCAGTGCCGTATGAGTGTCCCCCTGTGGTTAGTGTACAGTGGGGCAGCTGCTTGGCACAGGACCCAAAAGATCACAGCGATCACTGTGGTAGCGCCAACTTCTTGACTGATCGTCAACTTCTACAGGGGTCCATCATGTATGAGATATTCATAATTATATCGTGCCAAGCTGGACCAATCTAAGGCCTCTTGCACACTGTATTGATGTATGAGCATCAGACATTGCTGACAGAAAAAACACGAGGATGGGCTGTATATCACTTGTTAGTATTTGTGTGTATTTGAGTGTATGCACACACAAGCATGAAGCGTGGCATTTGCACGTATTTGTGCGTATTCATGCGTATTTGTGAGTATTTGTAAAAATGAAAACTGCAAAAGTACTCACTGGCAAAGCAGATTTTTCTTTTTTACTCATGAATACGTAGCGCTTGTTTACTCACCTGTATGCACAGGCACAATATAAACAATGGATTGCATTTTAGATCAGCAAAAGAAAAATGCTGTACTGAGCATTTTCAAGCTGCAGTGTGCAAGAGGCCTTACTATGTAATTAAAGCAGAGCTCCACCTAAAAGGGAAGCTCCACTTGTCTGCCTCCCCCCCCCCCTCCACTACCACCTTTGACACCTTTGGGGGGGGGGGTGGGTACCTGGTTTTGACAGGTACCAGCTCCCACTTCCTGCTCACTTTGCTGTGGGCGAAGTGAGCCCCCCTCCTTCTTCCTGCAGCTGGTCCATTCACAAAGCACAGCACGATTTGCGTATGCACAGTAGGAAACCAGTCGTGAAGCTTCACTGCCGGTTTCCCTTAGCCAAGATGGTGGCACCAGCATCCGAGAGCCGATTCAAGAATTGGCTCGGTCATACTAGCGGTTGGGGGGAGGTAAAAACACAAAAGTTGAGCTGCACTTTTACCACCCCTCAGCCACTATCCCCTTTAGCTGCAGAGGCAGCGGCCAGGGGTATACACATGCCAAGGGTATGATGCTTTGCCTCCAATGGGCTTAGTGACCCATTCAAGTGAATATAGCTGCTCAGCAAGATCCCTGCAAATGCATGCAATGCATGTAGTTGCGGCACGATAGTGTGAGCTTCAAATGGTTAAAGCAGGCAGATGAGGAGACGATACAATGCCTCCTCACTGCCTGTCAAATGCACTCTGAAAAGCAATCCGAACCTGGACTGCTCTTCAGAGAGCAAAGCATGGATGAATGAGCCCTTAGACAGGTGTCATCGAAACAAGTGCCCCCATTGGAAGATTTCCCCTTTATTCTTGTTCTGGTTGCAATTCAAACTCTGTTTGGAATTGATCCTGTGACAGTGATGATCAGGACAAATACAGGGACACATAGAACAATAAAACTTGACAGAGCTTAAAGCGGAGTTCCACCCGTGCCCAAAAAGTACCCAAAAATCTGCCTCCTCCCACATTTTGCACCTTTCGGGGGGGAACGGGTACCTGTTTTTGACAGGTACCCATCCCCTCTTCTGAGAGACCTGGCTGCGGCGAGTTCCCCCGGAAGTACGACCCCCCCTCCTCCTTCCCTGGCTGCCTTACACATTGGAACAGCCATTTCCGATAATAGTGGTCTCTGCGGCGGTTTTGCCGCAAGATCATTTTTACCTGAGTCGTCGGTAGCGACGGAGGCGATCGGATGCTTCTCCTTCCTGGGTATGGAGATGAGTGAGGGGAGTGAGATTTGAGGTCTTTTTGACCCCAGATCTCATATTTAAGAGGACCTGTCATGCTTTTTTTCTATTACAAGGGATGTTTACATTCCTTGTAATAGGAATAAAAGTGACACAACTTAAAAAAAAAACAAAAAACAACAGTGTAAAAATAAAAGGTAAAATAAATAAGAATTTTTTTTTTTTTTAAACGTGCCCAGTCCCACCGAGCTCGCGTGCAGAAGCGAACGCATACGTGAGCAGCGCCCGCATATGAAAAGGGCATTCAAACCACACATGTGAGGTATTGCCGCGATTGGTAGAGCGAGAGCAAAAATTCTAGCCCTAGACCTCCTCTGTAACTCAAAACATGCAACCTGTAGTATTTTTTAAACGTCTCCTATGGAGATTTTTAAGAGTAAACGCTTGTCGCCATTCCACGAGCGGGCGCAATTTTGAAGCGTGACATATTGGGTATCAATTTACTCAGCGTAACATTATCTTTCAGAAAAAAAATTGGACTAACTTTACTATTGTCTTATTTTTTAATTCAAAAAATTGTCTTGTTTTCAAAAAAAGTGCGCTTGTAAGACCGCTGCGCAAATACGGTGTGACAGAAAGTATTGCAACAACCGCCATTTTATTCTCTAGGGTGTTAGAGAGAAAATGTATAATGTTTGGGGGTGCTAAGTAATTTTCTAGCAAAAAAAACCTGTTTTTAACTTGTAAACAACAAATCTCAGAAAGAGGCTCCTTAGGGTCCTTTCACACTGAAGCGGTTTGCAGGCGATATTGCGCTAATAATAGCGCCTGCAAACCGACCCGAAAGTGCCGCTGCTTTGTCTCCAGTGTGAAAGCCCTCGGGGCTTTCACACTGGAGCGGTGCGCTAGCAGGACGGGAAAAAATGTCCTGCTAGCAGCATCTTCGGAGCGGTGAAGGAGCGGAGTTTATACCGCTCCTTCACCGCTCCTGCCCATTGAAATCAACGGGACAGCGCGGCTATACCGCGGCAAAGCGCCTCTGCAGAGGTGCTTTGCGGCGGTTTTTAACCCTTTCCCGGCTGGCAGCGGGGGTAAAACCGCCCCGCTAGCAGGCGAATACCGACGGTAAAGCGCCGCTTACAATAGCGGCGCTTTACCGCCGACGCCACCCCCGCCCCAGTGTGAAAGGGGCCTTAAAATGGTTGTAAACCCACTTTTTGGACTTCTACCTACCCTGTTTCCCCAAAAATAAGACCTAGCATGAATGTCGGTGATGGCTGCAATATAAGCCCTACCCCCCAAAAAAGCCCTAGTTAAAGTCCTTGTAGGTCTTTTTTTTCAGAGTAGGGCTTATTTTCGGGGAAACAGGGTAGGGCTTATTTGGGGGGGTAGGGCTTATATTGCAGCCATCACCGACAATCACGCTAGGTCTTATTTTCCGGGAAACAGGGTATATAGGTAAGCCTAGAATTAGGCTTACCTATAGGTAGTGGAAATATCTCCTAAACGTGCGCCATTTAGGAGATATTTCACTTGTAGTCCGCCGAAAATTCCAACGGCGCATGCGCGGGGAAGAAACGAAACTAAGTGCCGTTTCTTCCCTAGCCTGTGCTGTTAATCGCGGCTCAGTGACATCACACGGCTCCGGCGAATCACAGAGCCGGAGTCCATGGCCCGGAAGGAAGAAGGGCCAGAAGATGGACGCTGCCTACACAGGGGACATCGCTGGATTCTTCTGCAGGTAAGTGGCACATAATGGGCTAGTATGCAATGCATACTAGCCCATCATGCTTTTCATTTGCCCAACATGCTTTTCATTTGCAGGCTTTGCAGCGAGCAAAAGAGGAAGTAAAACACATCAGGGTTTACTTCCTCTTTAAGTGGTTAATTAGTTAGTAAAGTGCTGTGCAAACTGTTGGCGCTATATAAAATCTGTATAACAATAATGATAATAAACAAAAAGTGAAGAGCCCATTTAATATTGACAACTCTGTACCACGTGCAGAATCTGTCTCCATAGCAACAATAACACTGACAGGCATGTCTAGAGGATGACAGACGCGGAAACTGTCCCGAGCCGCCAGGAGCAATCGATCGCCGATGTGATCGCTGGACGCTGTCTCTTGGGCTGGGAGGGACTCCAGGGAGAGAAGAGAGTGAGAGAGGAAGACACAGACACTGTGCCGGAGGCAGAGATTCAGGGGCGGACACGGGCACTCAGGAACAGGCTGTGACAGTCATTGGGAGGGGAACAGCCTGTCTGCAACAATATGAATCGGTTCAAGCCATCTAAATTCAAGAACTGCATCCCGAAGATCCCCAAAAAGGAGGTGAGGGGGTCTCTGATGGGTGACAGCAGTGTGGGATGTGTGCACCTTGAAGGGTTAATGCATTGGGAGGCAGGGAGTGTGTGCACAGTCTGAGGAGTTCTGCCCTGACTTGCACTGCCATGTGTCATGAATGCAGCTGGGTAAGGGCAGGATGGGGTTAAACTTGTGCATTGGGGGAGGGGCAAAGGGGCACCCATGGGTGAGCTCATCCATATGACCATATAAGGAGAATACACCTATGGAGGTGATCCCCGGCTCACAGCTCCTCACGGACTGATAGGGTGTAAATCCTATCGGTTTATGTAACAAACTGGTGCAGGGGGGTGGTAACCCATAGCAACCGCTAAGCATTGACTTACAGCAGTTGCTATGGGTTACTGAACTCTGCACACAGTGCTGCTCGCCCTGCCTTACTGAAGGCAGAGTCCCTGAGCTGACAGCTGGTGACCATTTTACATTTGTACAGCGTGCCAACGCATGTTAGGCTCACGCCTGTGCGTTTTTTTTAGGTGCGGTGCATTCAAAACGAAAAGTCCATGCTGCATCTTTGATGCGCTTTGACCAAAACGCACATTCTACGGAGTTCAATGACATGTGAAACGCACAGATGTGAATCGGCTCTTAGGCTCGATTCACATCTATGCATGTTGCTTTTGAGCGTTTCTGCAGTGCTTTGGTGCGTTTTTGCTGCAATTTGCGTTTTGCTTTTTTTTTCACTTTTTTTTTTTTACTGCTATATACAGTGTAAAAAAAAAAAAATAAAAAAAAAAAAAAAAACGCAAATCGCTGCAAAAACGCAGTACTTGTGTTCTGGATGCGGGTCCATTGAATTCTATTACATGCAAAACTCTGCTTTTTGCATATAAAATACCCTTTCCAAAAACGCAGAGGCACAAAAATGCATTGATGTGAAGATGTTCCATAGGAACCCATGTTAAAAAATTTCCATGCATTTCTGCAAAATGCATTAAAAAACGCATTAGTGTGAATCGATCCTTAGGTTAGACGTTCACATGCGTTGCATTCAGGCGGTTAATTGAAATCAATAGACTTGCGAACCACCAAAAGATTCGACCGGTCTCTAAATTGTGCTACAAATCTCCATGGTGCATCCCCTGTAATGCATGTGTGCTGCAGTGCTAATAAAATGAACGTGTCAACGCATGGAATGTGCATTGCAGTAATTTGCACCTTCCTGCAGTTCATAGATGTAAATCAGCACTGCTGTGTATTTACATCATGTGATCGGCTACAAGTTCCTATGAGCTGTAGGTGGCGGTGTAGGCTGAGAGTTGTAGTTCCCCAGGAGCTCTACAGGTTATCTAGTTATCAGAATGTCAGTGACTGATATATAGCTCAGTGTTGTATAGCCAGGATCCACCCCATGTCACAAGGAAGTGACTGTGATAGGTGGAAGTAACTTATTTTATCTGAACTGTCCACTGGAAAGATTACAGAGGACCTTTTACACACACACCTTTATTAGGTACACCTTGCTTGTACCGGGTTGGACCCCCTTTTGCCTTTATTCTTCGTGGCATAGATTCCACGAGGTGTTGGAAACATTCCTCAGAGATTTTGGTCCATAGTGACATGATAGCATCACACAGTTGCTGCAGATTTGTGGGCTTCGCATCCATGATGGGAATCTCCCGTTCCACCACATCCCAAAGGTGCTCTGTTAGATTGATATCTGGTGGCCATTGGAGTACAGTGACCTCATTGTCATGTTCAAGAAACCAGTGGTGAGATGATTGAATCTTTGTGACATGGTGTATTATCCTGCTGGAAGGGGCCATCAGAAGATGGGTACACTGTAGTCATAAAGGGATGGAGATAGTCAGCAACAATACTCAGGTAGGCCGTGGTGTTTAAACGATGCTCAATTGGTACTAAGGGGCCCAAAGTGTGCCAAGAAACAGTGGCGTCACTAGGGTTGGTGTCACCCGGTGCCGAAAAAATTGGTGTCACCCCCCTCCACCAACTACCTCAGTACAGACCCCCCTCCACTAACTACAGACTCCAGTCCATCAATATAGCCCCCCTCCCTCAGTACAGACCCCCTTCCATCAATATAGACCCCCCACTAAGTACAGACTCCCCTCCCTCAGTACAGACCCCCTCCATCAGTACAGACCCCCGCTCAGTGCAGACCCCCTTTCCTCAGTATAGACCCCCCCACTAAGTACTGACCCCCCCATCAGTACAGAAACCCTCCCTCAGTGCAGAGTCTGCAGACCCCCCTCCATCAGTATCAACCTCCCACCTCAGTGCAGACCGCCCCATCAGTACATACACCCCCCTCAGTGCTGACCCCCATCAGTATAGAATCCCCACTCAGTGCAGAGCCCCCATTAGTATAGAATCCCCTCAGTGCAGAGCCCCCATTAGTATAGAATCCCCCCAGTGCAGAGGCCCCATTAGTATAGAATCCCCCTCAGTGCAGAGCCTCCCATTAGTATAGAATCCCCCCAGTGCAGAGCCCCCCATTAGTATAGAATCCCCCTCAGTGCAGAGCCTCCCATTAGTATAGAATCCCCCCAGTGCAGAGGCCCCATTAGTATAGAATCCCCCTCAGTGCAGAGGCCCCATTAGTATAGAATCCCCCTCAGTGCAGAGGCCCCATTAGTATAGAATCCCCCTCAGTGCAGAGCCCCCATTAGTATAGAATCCCCCAGTGCAGAGCCCCCATTAGTATAGAATCCCCCTCAGTGCAAATCCTCCCATTAGTATAGAATCCCCCCAGGGCAGAGCCCCCATTAGTATAGAATCCCCCAGTGCAGAGCCCCCATTAGTATAGAATCCCCCCAGTGCAGAGCCCCCATTAGTATAGAATACCCCCAGTGCAGAGCCCCCATTAGTATAGAATCCCCCCCAGTGCAGAGCCCCCATTAGTGTAGAATCCCCCAGTGCAGAGCCCCCATTAGTGTAGAATCCCCCAGTGCAGAGCCCCCATTAGTGTAGAATCCCCCAGTGCAGAGCCCCCATTAGTATAGAATCCCCCCAGTGCAGAGCCCCCATTAGTATAGAATCCCCCAGTGCAGAGCCCCCATTAGTATAGAATCCCCCCAGTGCAGAGGCCCCATTAGTATAGAATCCCCCCAGTGCAGAGGCCCCATTAGTATAGAATCCCCCCAGTGCAGAGGCCCCATTAGTATAGAATCCCCCCAGTGCAGAGCCCCCCATTAGTATAGACACCCCCCCAGTGCAGAGCCCCCATTAGTATAGAATCCCTCCAGTGGAGAGCCCCCATTAGTATAGAATCCCCCAGTGCAGAGCCCCCATTAGTATAGAATCCCCCCAGTGCAGAGGCCCCATTAGTATAGAATCCCCCCAGTGCAGAGCCCCATTAGTATAGAATCCCCCCAGTGCAGAGGCCCCATTAGTATAGAATCCCCCCAGTGCAGAGGCCCCATTAGTATAGAATCCCCCCAGTGCAGAGGCCCCATTAGTATAGAATCCCCCCAGTGCAGAGCCCCCATTAGTATAGACACCCCCCAGTGCAGAGCCCCCATTAGTATAGACACCCCCCAGTGCAGAGCCCCCCATTAGTATAGAATCCCCCCAGTGCAGAGCCCCCCATTAGTATAGAATCCCCCCAGTGCAGAGGCCCCATTAGTATAGAATCCCCCCAGTGCAGAGGCCCCATTAGTATAGAATCCCCCCAGTGCAGAGCCCCCATTAGTATAGACACCCCCCAGTGCAGAGCCCCCCATTAGTATAGAATCCCCCCAGTGCAGAGCCCCCCATTAGTATAGACACCCTCCAGTGCAGAGCCCCTCATTAGTATAGAATCCCCCTCAGTGCAGAGCCCCCCATTAGTATAGAATCCCCCAGTGCAGAGCCCCCATTAGTATAGAATCCCCCCAGTGCAGAGCCCCCATTAGTATAGAATCCCCCAGTGCAGAGCCCCCATTAGTATAGAATCCCCCCAGTGCAGAGGCCCCATTAGTATAGAATCCCCCCAGTGCAGAGGCCCCATTAGTATAGAATCCCCCCAGTGCAGAGCCCCCCATTAGTATAGACACCCCCCCAGTGCAGAGCCCCCATTAGTATAGAATCCCTCCAGTGGAGAGCCCCCATTAGTATAGAATCCCCCAGTGCAGAGCCCCCATTAGTATAGAATCCCCCCAGTGCAGAGGCCCCATTTGTATAGAATCCCCCCAGTGCAGAGGCCCCATTAGTATAGAATCCCCCCAGTGCAGAGCCCCATTAGTATAGAATCCCCCCAGTGCAGAGGCCCCATTAGTATAGAATCCCCCCAGTGCAGAGGCCCCATTAGTATAGAATCCCCCCAGTGCAGAGCCCCCATTAGTATAGACACCCCCCAGTGCAGAGCCCCCATTAGTATAGACACCCCCCAGTGCAGAGCCCCCCATTAGTATAGAATCCCCCCAGTGCAGAGCCCCCCATTAGTATAGAATCCCCCCAGTGCAGAGCCCCCCATTAGTATAGAATCCCCCCAGTGCAGAGGCCCCATTAGTATAGAATCCCCCCAGTGCAGAGCCCCCCATTAGTATAGAATCCCCCCAGTGCAGAGCCCCCCATTAGTATAGACACCCCCCAGTGCAGAGCCCCCCATTAGTATAGAATCCCCCCAGTGCAGAGCCCCCCATTAGTATAGACACCCTCCAGTGCAGAGCCCCTCATTAGTATAGACACCCTCCAGTGCAGAGCCCCTCATTAGTATAGAATCCCCCCTCAGTGCAGAGCCCCCCATTAGTATAGACACCCCCCAGTGCAGAGCCCCCCATTAGTATAGAATCCTCCCAGTGCAGAGCCCCCCATTAGTATAGAATCCCCCCAGTGCAAAGCCCCCCATTAGTATAGACACCCCTCAGTATAGAATCCCCCCTGCACATGTCCACCCACATACTGTATTGTATACATGAAGTTTACAGACCTCAGAACAGCGCGGATGATACACACAGCAGTCACAGCCTTGTGTGTCCCTCGGGCTCCTCCTCCTCCTGTGTGAATGTAAACAGAGAGGAGGGGGAGGCGGCTTCAGTCCGCTGTGCTGAGGGACACAGCGCAAGTCCCGTGGAGCAGATCAGGGCAGCGGGCAGTGTTAGCGGTGCGTGCCCCTACCTACGGGTGTCACCCCTCTGGCGGGTGTCACCCGGGTGCGGACCGCACCCCCCGCACCCACCTAACAACGCCACTGCCAAGAAAATATCCCCCACACCATTACACCACCAGCCTGAACCATCGATACAAGGCAGGATGGATCCATGCGCTTTCATGTTGTTTATGCCAAATTCTGACCCTACCATCAGAATTTCGCAGCTGAAATCAAGACTCATCAAACCAGGCAATATTGTCCAATTTTGGTGATCCTGTGCGAATTGTAGCCTCAGTTTCCTGTTCTTAGCTGAGGGGAGTGGCACTCGGTGTGGTTTTCTGCTGCTGTAGCCCATCTGCTTCAAGGTTCGATGTGTTGTGCATTCAAAGATTGTATTCTGCCTACCTTGGTTATTTGAGTTACTGTTACCTTTCTATCATCTCGATCCAGTCTGCTCATTCTCCTCTGACATCAACAAGGCATTTTCTTCCACACAACTGCCGCTCACTGAATTTTTTTCTCTTTTTTCGGACGATTCTCTGTAATCCCTAGAGATGGTTGTGTGTGAAAATCCCAGTAGATCAGCAGTTTTTGAAATACTCAGACCAACCCGTCTGGCACCAACAACCATGCCACATTCAAAGTCACTTAAAGCGGAGTTCCACCCAAAAGTAGAATGTCCGCTTTAAGCACTCCTGACCCCCTTACATGCCATATTTGGCATGTCTTTTTTTTTGGGAGGGGATATCTGGTTTTGACAGGTACTTCCTGTCCTACTTCCTCCTTCCATCGTTTAGCTGCCTAGGCGACACCTCCTCTCCCCTAAGTGCCCCCCCCCCCTCTGCAATCTTCTGGGACACGTCACAGTTCTCAGAAGATTGCCTGACCACTAGAAGAGCACAGTGCGACATGCGCAATGCGTGCCTGGCTGTGAAGCCGCAAGCTATCACAGCTGGATCCGCACAGTAATAATGACGGCGCCGCGGAGAGGAGGGGGAGAGGAGTGAGGCTTTGGGTGGCCGCATTGCTGGACCGTGGGACAGGTGATTATGTGTTTATTAAAAGTCAGCAGCTACACTTTTTGTAGCTGCTGACTTTTAAGAAACTTACAAAACAGTGGAACTTTAAATCCCCTTTCTTCCCCATTCTGATGCTCAGTTTGAACTTCAGCAGGTCGTCTTCACCACCTCTAGATGCCTAAATGCATTGAGTTGCTGCCATGTGATTGGCTGATTAGCAATTTGTGTTACCAAGCAATTGAACAGGTGTACCTAATAAATTGGCCAGTGAGTGTGTGTGTATATAGTGTGTATGTACAATTTCTCACAAAAGTGAGTACACCCCTCACATTTTTGTAAATATTTTATTCTATCTTTTCATGTGACAACACTGAAGAAATGACACTTTGTTACAATGTAAAGTAGTGAGTGTACAGCTTGTATAACAGTGTAAATTTTCTGTCCCCTCAAAATAACTCAACACACAGCCATTAATGTCTAAACCGCTAGCAACAAAAGTGAGTACACCCCTAAGTGAAAATGTCCAAATTGGGCCCAAAGTGTCAATATATTGTGTGGCCACCATTATTTTCCAACACTGCCTTAACCCTCTTGGGCATGGAGTTCACCAGAGCTTCACAGGTTGTTACTGGAGTTCTCTTCCACTCCTCCATGACGACATCACAGAGCTGGTGGATGTTAGAGATCTTGCTCTCCTCCACTTTCTGTTTGAGGATGCCCCACAGATACTCAATAGGGTTTAGGTCTGGAGACATGCTTGGCCAGTCCATCACATTTACCCTCAGCTTCTTTAGCAAGGCAGTGGTCATCTTGGAGGTGTGTTTGGGGTCGTTATCATGTTGGAATACTGCCCTGCGGCCCAGTCTCTGAAGGGAGGGGATCATGCTCTGCTTCAGTATGTCACAGTACATGTTGGCATTCATGATTCCCTCAATGAACTGTAGTTCCCCAGTGCCGGCAGCACTCATGCAGCCCCAGACCATGACACTCCCAACATCAATTAAAAAACCAGAAGGAAGGCACAGCAAATGGATGGCCCCCTGTGCAAATGCAGACCATGACACTCCCACCACCATGCTTGACTGTAGGCAAGACACACTTGTCTTTGTACTCCTCACCTGGTTGCCGCCACACACACGTGACACCATCTGAACCAAATAAGTTTATCTTGGTCTCATCAGACCACAGACATGGTTCCAGTAATCCCATGTCCTTAGACTGCTTGTCTTCAGCAAAATGTTTGCAGGCTTTCTTGTACATCATCTTTAGAAGAGGCTTCCTTCTGGGATGACAGCCATGCAGACCAATTTGATGCAGTGTGTGGCGTATGGTCTAAACACTGACAGGCTGACCCCCAACCCCTTCAACGTCTGCAGCGATGCTGGCAGCACTCATACATCTATTTCCCAAAGACAACCTCTGGATATGAGGCTGAGCACGTGCACTCAACTTCTTTGGTCGACCATGGCGAGGTCTGTTCTGAGTAGAACCTGTCCTGTTAAACCGCTGTATGGTCTTGGCCACCGTGCTGCAGCTCAGTTTCAGGGTCTTAAAGCCTAGGCCATCTTTATGTAGAGTAATAATTCTTTTTTCTAGATCCTCAGAGAGTTCTTTGCCATGAGGTGCCATGTTGAACTTCCAGTGAGCAGTATGAGAGAGTGAGAGCGATAACACCAAATTTAACACACCTGCTCCCCATTCACACCTGAGACCTTGTAACACTAACGAATCACATGACACCGGGGAGGGAAAATGTCTAATTGGGGCCAATTTGGACATTTTTACTTAGGGGTGTACTCACTTTTGTTGCCAGCGGTTTAGACATTAATGGCTGTGTGTTGAGTTATTTTGAAGGGACGGCAAATTTACACTGTTAGACCCCTTTCACACGTACGGACAGTATGTCCGTATTTCATCCATCCGTTTTCGGATGAAATACAGACATACATGCATCCCTATGGGATAGCGGGTGGCCGCGGATAAACATTCGAGGACACCCGATATCATCCGTCCCCGCTATGGTCCGATTCTGCAGACGGAGGAAAATCCTATTTTTCTATCCGTCTGCAGAGCAGATCAGATGAACATGGACAGACGGTCTGTGTTCATCCGATCCCCCCCCATAAGGGAAGGGGATCGGGATCCCTGCACGGTCCCCGCCCTGTCATCCGCCGGTTTAGCGGGGATCAACTGAGCGATCCCCGCTGAGCAAGTGGATGTTCACGGGGCGAATCATCACGGATCCTTCCCATGTGAAAGGACCCTTATACAAACTGTACACTCACTACTTTACATTGTAGCAAAGTGTCATTTCTTCAGTGTTGTCACATGAAAAGATAGAATAACATATTTGCAAAAATGTGAGGGGCGTACTCACTTTAGTGAGATACTGTGTATGTTTTATTATTTGAAGCAGAGCTCCAGGTATGATCTTAACTACTTAGTTATATTGGTCCAGCTTGGACCAGCGTAGGTATACATATTTCTTGGAAGCTGCTATAGTGAACTCCAAGCATCCATTCCCTGATATGCATGTTACTGTCCTAGACCAGGGACTGCCAAGCATTGAAGCAAGAAGAACAATGGCAGGTCTGGGATTAGCTCCTTAATGTAGAACTCCAGGTGTGATCTTAATTGCAGTTACAATGGTTCAGCTTGGCACAATGTAAGTAAGCATATTTTATAGCTGATGGACTGCTATGGAAGCTGTCAGTCACTGTAGTAGTTGGTGCTACTACAATGATAGTGGTGATCTTTGTAGTCTTGAGCAAAGGAGCCGCCACATTGTTCACTGACCACAGGGGGTCACTTGCTCTGCACTGCTGCCATTCATAAGTAAGCTTATTGTATATATTTCCCCTTCCATGGACACAAGTTTGACTGATGCAAAGTTCTATGTTTCTAAGGAAGATCTTTAGTTGGAAAGATCGTTCTCAGCTAATGGCCATGCAGCGTGCCGAAAATCTGTAGGCAGCTTTAGAACATGCAGATTTCCCTCTAATTGGAACAGCATGGCGTTTTCTTCTGCTGCCGCTACGATAAATTTAGCCCCAGCAGTCCTCTGCGCATTTCCAAAGCTTTTTGCTCATTTAGGTGAACAATTGAGGAAAACAAAACCCGAAAACTATTTATAGTCTGTGCTGTGTATCTAGAGGAACCTGCAGCCAGGAAATTCCCCGTTCCAAATATGTCCTTTACATGGAACATTTGTTCCCTAACCAGACCTAAAATATGCTGACATTATGCAAGTAAGCTTATGTATATAACTGTATTTCTTCTGATGATGGGGGAAGATCTAATCATAGAAGAAGTCACTGCTTACCCCTTCTGTACCTAATGCTAAATCTACAGTGCCTTGAAAAAGTATTCATACCCCTTGAAATTGTCCACATTTTGTCATGTTACAACCAAAAACATAAATGTATTTTATTGGGATTTTATGTGATAGACCAACACAAAGTGGCACATAATTGTGAAGTGGAAGGAAAATGATAAATGGTTTTCAACATTTTTTACAAATAAATATGTGAAAAGTGTGGTGTACATTTGTATTCAGCCCCCCTGAGTCAATACTTTGTAGAACCACCTTTCTCTGCAATTACAGCTGCAAGTCTTTTTGGGGATGTCTCTACCAGCTTTGCTCATCTATAGAGTGACATTTTTGCCCATTCTTCTTTGCAAAATAGCTCAAGCTCTGTCAGATTGGATGGAGAGCGTCTGTGAACAGTAATTTTCAAGTCTTGCCACAGATTCTCAATTGGATTTAAGTCTGGACTTTGACTGGGCTATTCTAACACATGAATATGCTTTGATCTAAACCGTTCCATTGTAGCTCTGGCTGTATATTTAGGGTCATTGTCCTGCCCTAGTCTCAAGACTTTTGCGGTTTTATTCTAAGATTGCCCTTTATTTGGCTCCATCCATCTTCCCACCAACTCTGACCAGCTTTCCTGTCCCTGCTGAAGAAAAGCATCCCCACAACATGATGCTGCCACCACCATGTTTCACAGTGGGTATGGTGTGTCCAGGGTGATGTGCAGTGTTAGTTTTCCGCCACACATAGCGTTTTCCTTGTAAGCCAAAAAGTTCACTTTTGGTCTCATCTGACCAGAGCACCCTCTTCCACATGTTTTCTGTGTCCCCCACATGACTTCTCGCAAACTGCAAACAGGACTTTTTATGTCTTTCTTTCAACTATGGCTTTCTTCTTGCCACTCTTCCATAAAGGTCAGATTTGTGGAGTGCACAGCTAATAGTTGTTCTGTGGAAAGATTCTCCCACCTGAGCTGTGGATCTCTGCAGCTCCTCCAGAGTTACCATGGGCCTTTTGGCTGCTTCTCTGATTAATGCTCTCCTTGCCCGGCCTGTCAGTTTAGGTGGACGGTCATGTCTTGGTAGGTTTGCAGTTGTGCCATACTCTTTCCATTTTCAGATGACAGATTGAACAGTGCTCTGTGAGATATTCAAAGCTTGGGATATTTTTTTATAACCTAATCTTGCTTTAAACTTCTCCACAACTTTATCCCTGACCTGTCTGGTGTGTTCTTTGGCCTTCATGATGCTGTTTGTTCACTAAGGTTCTTAGTCTAACAAACCTCTGAGGGCTTCATAGAACAGCTGTATTTATACTGAGATTAAATTACACACAGGTGGACTCTATTTACTAATTAGGTGACATCTGAAGGCGATTGGTTCCGCTAGATTTTAGTTAGGGGTATTGGAGTACAGGGGGCTGAATATAAATGCACCCCACACTTTTCACATATTTATTTGGAAAACCGTTTATCATTTTCCTTCCACTTCACAATTATGTGCCATTTTGGGTTGGTCTATCACATAAAATCCCAATAAAATACATTTATGTTTTTGGTTGTAACATGACAAAATGTGGAAAATGTCAAGGGGTATGAATACTTTTTCAAGGCACTGTATATGTGTGACTGTCAGGAGACTTTCCAGGTTTTTGGTAAAAATAAAAAATGTTCTCTTATCTAAACATACCTTGTGCCTATTTCGTTTAAATATATCTAAATAGGTGAGGTTCATTGGGGTGCTATTCAAAATAAAAGGCAGCTCATCAATGCATGTAATATGTATTGCTATATGATGCAATAATACATGCAATAACACAATGCATAGATCTAAATCAGCACTTAGGCAAGGTTCACATCTATGCATGTGCGGTTGATGCATTTTTTAAGCCCGGTGTGTTCTGTGTTTTATTTATTTTTTTATGCGTGTTTTTTATGTGTTTTTAATGCATTTTGAGCTTTTGGGATGTGTTAAAGTGATATTAAAGTGGAGTTCCAGTTGTTTTTGTAGCTGCTGACTTTTAATAAGCACACACTCACCTGTCCCACGATCCAGCGATGTAGCCGCTCAAACCATCGGTTCTCTCCTGCACGGGCATCACAAGTGTGGGCACACATCTGCGACAGCTTGCGGCTTCACAGCTGGGTGCACACTGCACGTGCGCCTCCTCAGTGACCGGGCAATCTTCTGGGACCTGCGACGTGTCCCCGAAGATTGCAGGGAGGGAGAGGAGAACTTCTGCTCAAATCTCCTAGGCGGTCGAAGAGTTAGAGGGGTACCTGTCAACTTGGTAACCCCCCCCCGCAAAAAAAATGACATGCCAAATGTCCCTTCACACACAGAGTGTGGCTCAGCCCGCCCTGCTCTCTCCTCATTGGCTCACTGGCTGTGATTGACAGTAACAGGAGCCAATGGCTACCACTGCTGTCTCAGGCAATGAGGAGGGAGAGCCAAGCCTCTCGTGCACATGGATCGCGACCAGGCTCAGGTAGGTATTAGGGGGCCTGCCGCACATAGAAGGTTTTTTTACCTTCATGCATGGAATGCATGAAGGTAAAAAACCTTCTCCCTTTACAACCACTTTAATGTTGCTAGGAGAAGGAGTCTGGTGTCGTGCAGGAAAATGCACCAAAAACGAATGTACAAACGTTTTTCATGCCATTCCATTGAGGTCTATAGAGCCAAAAACATATTAACTGTGTGCAAAAAAATGCACTGGTGGAAAATGCATAGATGTGAATGTGACCCATAGGAACCAATGTTAAATAGACTGTAATGCATTTGCACACGGGGCCATCCATTTGCTGTGCCTTCCTCTTGGTTTTTTAGTTGATGGTGGGAGTGTCATGGTCTGGGGATACATGAGTGCTGCTGGCACTGGGGAGCTACAGTTCATTGAGGGAACCATGAATGCCAACATGTACTGTGACATACTGAAGCAGAGCATGATCCCCTCCCTTCGGAGACTGGGCCGCAGGGCAGTATTCCAACATGATAATGACCCAAAACACACCTCCAAGACGACCACTGCTTTGCTAAAGAAGCTGAGGGTAAAGGTGATGGACTGGCATGTCTCCAGACCTAAACCCTATTGAGCATCTGTGGGGCATCCTCAAACAGAAGGTGGAGGAGCGCAAGATCTCTAACATCCACCAGCTCTGTGATGTCGTCATGGAGGAGTGGAAGAGGACTCCAGTGGCAACCTGTGAAGCTCTGGTGAACTCCATGCCTAAGAGGGTTAAGGCAGTGCTGGAAAATAATGGTGGCCACAAAATATTGACACTTTGGGCCCAATTTGGGCATTTTCACTTAGGGGTGTACTCACTTTTGTTGCCAGCGGTTTAGACATTAATGGCTGTGTGTTGAGTTATTTTGAGGGGACAGCAAATTCACACTGTTATACAAGCTGTACACTCACTACTTTACATTGTAGCAAAGTGTCATTTCTTCAGTGTTGTCACATGAAATGTTATAATAAAATATTTATGTGAGGGGTGTACTCACTTTTGTGAGATACTGTAATTTGTTGATTTTTATTTGATAGTTTCCTGGCTGATTTATCAATGATCTATGCATTGCGGGAATGCAAGTAATGTGCATTGACACTTTGCGGTAGCATTCATTTTGAGTGCACTTATGCCCTGTACACACGATTGGACTTTCCGACGGAAAATGTGCGATCGGAGCTTGTTGTCGGAAATTCCAACTGTGTGTGGGCTCCATCAGACTTTTTCCATCGGAATTTCCGACACACAAAGTTTGAGAGCTGGATCTAAAATTTTCCGACAACAAAATCCGTTTGCGTAAATTCCAATCGTGTGTGGACAATTCCGACGCACAAAGTGCCACGCATGTTCAGAATCAAGCAGAAGAGCCGCACTGGCTATTTTTCTTGGCTTGTTGTACGTCACCGCGTTCTTGACGTTCGGAATTTCCGACCAACTTTGTGCAAGACAAGTTTGAGCCAACATATGTCGGAAAAAATCCGATGGATTTTGTTGTCGGAATGTGCGATTGTGTTTACAGGGCATAAGAGTGCATGTGCGCGGCAGCAAACATTTTGTGACATCTGACTTTTGAGGTATTTTAGGTGCATTGTGCCGCGTACACACGGTCGGACTTTTCGGTTACAAAAGTCCGACAGCCTGTCCGACAGACTTTCGACGGATTTTTGTTGGACTTTTGGCGGACTTGCGGCAGACTTTCTTACAACCGAACTTGCCTACATATGATCACACAAAAGTCCGAAGGATTCCTACGTGATGACGTACACCGGACTAAAATAAGGAAGTTGATAGCCAGTAGCCAATAGCTGCCCTAGCGTGGCTTTTTGCCCGTCGGACTAGCACACAGACAAGCGGATTTCTGGGTCCGGCGTAGTTACGACGTAAAGATTTGAAGCATGTTTCAAATCTAAAGTCCGTCAGATTTGCGGCTGGAAAAGTCCACTGAAAGTCCGGGGAAGCCCACACACGATCGGATTGTCAGCCGTATTTTGTCCGTCGGCGTCCGTCGGACTTTTGTAGACGAAAAGTCCGACCGTGTGTACGCGGCATTAGAAGCCCATTTATTTCAGCAGGCTGCCTTACTGCAACATCCTAAGGGCCCATTCACACCTGAGCATTTTGTAGCTTGAAGCCTCAAGGTACAAAATGCTTGAGGGGGAAAAAAATCCATTATTCTCTATGGAGATGGTTGACATCTCCACTCCAAGTCGCCTGAAGCTCAGACAAGTTCTGGACCCTTTTTTGTCGCTCGCATCGGGCAGATTTTTTGGCGTTTTTGGAGCAGGAAGCAGATGACAAACATGATGTCACAGATGATAATTTTTCCTGTTGGCTAAAAAAACCCCAAAAAAACCCGCCAAAGCTCAAACGCCGGAAAACGCTGCATGGAAACGCGCAAATACGCGCGACAAAATGCTGGGAAAAATGCTCAAAAACCGCTACGCTCAGGTGTGAATAGGGCCTCAGTGTCAGCTGTTGAGTCACAACAAAATAATATAGTATTAGTGAACAGTAGTTTAACCCTTTAACCCAGGGCAACTAATCCACTTTTATTTGTGTGATTGCACTGATCTAGTTTCTATGGGTTATAGAACCCTGCAGCTTTTTGCATAATAAATCTGGTAATATTTAGCTGTGCCTCTGCAGCTGTCACCGGATCCTCCCACTCACTTCCCACTTCTTCCGTTGGGGAACATGTGAAATCCTGGAGATGGTGCCAATCATCTGCATACACAGTATATTCTTCGGTATCAATAATATACAAGGAGTGCTGTTTCTGTGTATTGCACAGAGCTGATGATTTCCGCTGTCTTGTTTGCTTGAAACTGTCATAAGACTTTCATTTCCTCCCGTACTTCCTGTGCCTGTTGGCACTTTCAGCTGTATACATTGGCAGGGCTATCCTTACTACTGAACCAAAGGCAAGATTAATGGAAAGAGCTATGTGTATGTAAAGGTATAATACGTATTACACCTGGTAACCCATAACTTTTCATCTAAAGAGGAACTACAGAGTCCAGCAAGTTCTGTCACTTGCATCCAGTGGTAAAACTTTTGACAAGCTGTGCTAGAATAAGGAGGTTGCTGCTGTCCCTGAGCTCAGCTTCTGAAAATGCTAGGTGCCTAATAGGTGCTCAACCTGGGGCCCGCCAGCTGTTGTGGAACTACAAGTCTCAGGAGGGGTACTCTTCCAATGGGGACCTTTCTGGTGACCTGGGGGTCCCAAGAGATTTCCTTAATTTGCAGAGATTTACTCGCACTTCCTGTTTGGCTATGGGACAGGAAGTGACGGGAAATCTCTTCAGTGGGACACAGATGGCGAAAGGTTTTGCCTATAGTTCTACTTTAACTACTTGACCTCCGGAAGATTTACCCCCTCCAATCCCCTTTATGACCAGGCCATTTTTTGCAATACGGCACTGCGTTACTTTAACTGACATCTGCACGGTCGTCTGACACTGTACCCAAATAAAATGTATGTCCTTTTTTCCCCACAAATAGAGCTTTCGTTTGGTGGTATTTGATCACCTCTGCGGTTTTTATTTTTTGCTCTATAAACAAAAAAAAACCCGACAATTTTGAGAATTTTTTTTTTTTTGCTATAAAACATAAAAATCAGAAATCAAATTTCTTCATAAATTTAGGCCAATATGTATTCTGCTACATATTTTTGGTAAAAAAATCGCAATAAGCAGAATATTGATTGGTTTGGGCAAAAATCATAGCTTCTACAAACTATGGGATATAGTTATGGAATTTTAAATTTTTTTTAATTTTTATTTTTTTACTAGTATGGCAGTGATCAGTGACTTATAGCGGGACTGCAATATTGTGGCAGACAAGTTAGACACTAACTGACACCTTTTGGGAACCAGTGACACTAATACAGTAATCAGTGCTAAAAAAATATGCACTGTCACTGTACTGACACTGACCATGAAAGAGTTACCATCAGGGGCAAGCAAAGGGTTAACTGTGTGCCTAGCCAGTGCTTGTTTACTGTGTGAGAGGTGCTTTTACTATGGGAAGGCTTTGATCCATATCCCTGCTTTGCAGGAACAGAGGATCAATGCCTTCCCTACTAACAGAACGGCGATCTGCCTTGTTTACATATAATGCATGTATAATCACAGCAGGAATGGGTCTCCGACGACTTTGAAAAGTACCGTGCCCAGTGAGCGACCCACTGTGGGTACTATGCAGCAGGGCAGCCGAAACATGGAGGCATGGAACCCAAAGGACCGTAGCAATCATTTTAGTGGTGGTAACTGCTACAGTGATTTTCTGCTTCCAGAGTGGTCCTTCAGGTATGATATATGCATATTTACATTGTGTCAAGCTGGACCAATGTAACTACAGGTCCCCGGCTTACAAATATCCGACTTACAAACCACGCATACTTACAAATGGAAGGAGACAACAGGAAGTGAGAGGAAATCTCCCCGTAGGAAGAGGAATTCACCCCTGTAATGCCCCGTACACACGGAAAATGTGTGATAGGACCTTGTTGTCGGAAATTCCGACCGTGTGTAGGCTCCATCACACATTTTGCATCGGATTTTCCGACACACAAAGTTTGAGAGCTTGCTATAAAATTTTCCGACAACAAAATCCGTTGTCGGAATTTCCGATCGTGTGTACACAAATCCGACGCACAAAGTGCCACGCGTGCTCAGAATAAATAAAGAGATGAAAGCTGTTGGCTACTGCCCCGTTTATAGTCCCGACGTACGTGTTTTACCTCACCGCGTTCAGAACGATCGGATTTTCCGTCAACTTTGTGTGACCGTGTGTATGCAAGACAAGTTTGAGCCAACATCCGTCGGAAAAAATCCTAGGATTTTGTTGTCGGAATGTCCGATCAATGTCCGACCGTGTGTACGGGGCATTAGAGTTATCATGGGAAAAAGGTGTCTCTACTGAAGTTTTATCACCAATCCTTGTTTCCAGGACAACCCAAAATGTTTAAAATCCAATTGTCACAGGGACACAAAAATAGATGAAATCTTCTAAACAGGGGAACAGACAGCAAAACAAACATTACAGGGGTGTTCCCTATGCTAGCCAAAACTTAAAAATATTTTTTTTGCTTGAAAAGTGTACCTTTGTAAACCCTAGTGTTTTTTGCCAATTCCAGCATTCGTGTCTGTGGACGCAAATGCTGGACTCGGGAGCACACCCACAAGCTAACCCCCTCGGGAGATCGCTTCTCTTAGGGGGTTATCTGATGCGGGGAGGACCCGCGAGAGCCGCCGGGGGACCCCAGAAGAGGATGTTCGGGGCCACTCTGTGCAAAATGAGCTGCACAGTGGAGGTAAGTATGATATATTTGTTATTTAAAAAAAAAATAAAAAACGATCCTTTACAATCGCTTTAAAGTTCCAGCCTGTCAAGAAAAAAAATGTAAAAGTCAGCAGCTACAAATACTGTAGCTGCTGACTTTTAATATAAGAGCACTCAGCTGTCCGGGTATACCGCGATTTTGGCATCCCTAGCTGATTCGTTCATCAGCTGTGGTTGCAGGCGCTGGCATCTTCACTAAGGGAAACAGGAAACAAAGCCTTGCGATTTCACAGCCTGTTTCCTACTGTGCATGAGCGAGTCGTGCTGTGCTTTCTAAATGGTCCCACTGTCTTCTGGGACCTGTGTCCCAGAAGGCAGCTGGGGGGTAGGGGGGGGGAGAAGCTGGAAATTTCGTAGATCACCACGATCTTTGTGTGGCTATCTTACCTGGAAGAGGGAGTGGGTACCTGGTTTTGATAGGTACCCGCCCCCCCGGAGTGAACAAGCGGAGCTTCCCCTTCTGGGCAGAACTCTGCTTTAGCCACTTGCCGCTCACCATATAGCAAAATGACGGTGACAAAGTGGTTTCAACATCCTGACTGGACATCCTATGACGTCTTCAGGATATTAAGCCGCTGCTCGCCCCCCCCCGGGGGCGCACCGTGGCGATCGTTGTTGCGGTGTGTCAGTCTGACACACCGCAACTACCATCTGGGTAAAGAGCCTCTGATGGAGACTCTTTACCACGTGATCATGCGTGTCCAATCACGGCTGATCAGGATGTAAACAGGAAGAGCCGGTAATCGGCTTTTCCTCACTCGTGTCTGTCAGACATGAGTAGAGGAGAGCCGATTGGCTGCTCCTCTGACAGGGGGGGTCTGTGCTGATCAATTATCAGCGCAGCCCCCCCGAGGATGCCCACACTGGACCACCAGGGACGCCACTAGGACCACCAGTGATGTCACCAACAGATATGCCACCCTAGACCACCAGGGATGCCAATCAGTGCCCACAATGGGCATCACTGATTGGCAGGCATTATTGTTTGGCACTGATTGGCATCCATCAGTACCATACATAACAGTAGATCAGTGCCCATCCGTGCCTCCTATCAGTGCCCATTCGTGCTGCCTCATCAGTGCCACCTCATTGGTGCCCGTCAGTGCAGCCCCATCAGTGAAGGAGAAAACTTACTTATTTACAAAGTTTTGTAACTGAAACAAAAAAAAAACATTTTTCTTTTTCAAAATTTTCGTTCTTTTTTTATTTGATTAGCAGAAAATAAAAATCCCGGAGGTGATTAAATACCACCAGAAGAAAGCTCTATTTGTGGGAACAAAATGATAAAAATTTAGTTTGGGTACAGTGTAGCATGACCGCGCAATTGTCATTCAAAGTACGACAGGGCTGAAAACTGAAAATTGGTCTGGGCAGGAAGCAAGTGCCCGGTATTGAAGTGGTTAAGAACAAACCTACAGTACATCTTGTTTGTAACCCAGGGACTGCCTGTATGCAATAAAATCCATACCTGGAGTTCAGCTTTAATTGACCTGGAAAAGTCATGCAGCTAGTAAAGTCAGAAATGTTCTGCATGCTTGTTCTGGGATAGCAACTCAAAAACGATTGGAGCCAATGGATCAGTAAAGCAGCATGTTTTAGAAGTCAGTGATGCAAACCTGCGTAATAATCTCAGCATAGATCATTTTACATAGAGATCCATTTTTTAATGCTTTTTAGACTTGTGTTGCCTATGATTAGGCAATGGTGCTTGTCTTCAAAGCCCAACTGAACCTTCACATAATTGTTTCCTATGTTCCCTGGTCACACCTTACATTTGCGTTGTGTAAAAATGCAGCGTGTAAGCATTTTTACGCAGCGCAGCTCTCCACACCGCACCTTACCTTGTTGAATTTTTTTTACACAACCCAACGTATGTCACAGCATGTCAGTGAAGTGTGTTTTTTATTTTTTTTGTTTTTTTTTTTTGTCATTTTAAAAAGAGTAAAAAACAAAAACAAAAAAACAGTGCGATGCATGCATTAAATCGCCCCCACACAGTGCATATGCGTGCATTATATGGAGCTTAACGCATGCCGGCTGCTATGAACAGGCCCGTAAAGAAATGTTTGTTATCCTTTACACATCTGCATCAAGAAAGAAGCTGCATGTTGTATTCCACAATGAGAGACCCTCCCTGGTTATGTCATCCTAAAGCGAAAAAGCACAGGGAAAACCTAAAAAGGACAAAATAAGAGAAGCATGTATTGTCGATTCATAATGTTAGGTATACAGTATTTTGCACCATTTATTTCTTTTTCTTTTTTTTTTCTTTTTTTTATTTCCTTTGTCGGCATTCCTTCGTTTATTTTCCAGCCTTATTTGTAAAAACACATTCTCAATTTTTGTTTTGCAGTGAAAAATGTCATTACTGCTGTTTTTCTGTTTTTTTCTTTTTCCCATCTGCCTGCATAAATGATCCTCCATATTTAGTACTTTCTGGTTCCCCAATCAGGTACAAGTATGCTAAGATTGGAGTCGGGTATCCCGATTTAAATTTTTTTTTCTATGTCTGTGACTTAAGCCGCCCAACATGCATTGAAATTCGGCCGATTCAGCAGGGGCCGACCGAGATTCCATTCATTTATGGATATAAAATAGTGTAAGTCCCAAAACTGCTGAGGTGAGTGCACTGCTGGACCGTGGGACAGGTGAGTGTGTGTTAATTAAAAGTCAGCAGCTACACTTTTTGTAAATAACTTTTAAAATATAACTTTTTGTAACTTTTAATAAACACACAAATGACTGGAACTCCGCTTTAAAGTGTTACTAAACCCACAACAGTAAAATCTGTCTGTAAATGCGGTAAAACATGCTTGTTATACTCACAGTGGAACCTAAGGGGTTAATCCTCTGCATTGTGTAAAAAGGCTGTTTGATCCTGTCTTCTCTGATCCTCCTCTTTCTCCACTGTCCCCAATCCATATTCTGATAGAACAGAGCCTTGGAAGCACTCTGCACATGCTCAGCTTGGTGTGTATTGCTAGAGAGTTGTTTTTTTTTTTTTTTTTTTTTTTTTTTTTTTCCGGAGAGTGCATGTGATCAGCACAGGGCCAATCGGCACTGTCCAGACAGAGGGTTAGGGGTCCTTCAGCCTCATAGAACAATCAGAGTAGAATGAAAACACCTCCTACAAGCTTTACCAGTGCTCTGCTGGACACCGATAGAAGTCACAAGACTGCTCTAACTGCTGATGAGAAAAGGTATTTAGCAGTTTATATTTACTAAAACGATTGCATTTCCATATTCTGTGTGCTGTGGAAGACCAGTTATAGTGAATGCAGGGTCCTGGGTTTGAGAACACTAGTCCCAGGGATAATGGTCACTAAGACAAATAGAGAGTAAATCTCCCCTTTGGGTACACAGAGAGCAATAAAACACCCTATTGAAAACTACAATAAAGAAATTGGCTTTTAGGAAACCGTTGAAATTTTTATACTTCATTGGATTTCCATTTCCTGAATAAACTAGTTTTGGTTTATGGAATCGATGTATTTGTAGCGGTGCCCTCGTAGGGGCTGTTGAATGTTGTGACCCACCTGTCACCCTGCCCAGCCCGGCATTCACTTCCCAATCACCTTGTGGACAATGAACAGTCCATGTGTTTGTTTTTGTATTTTTATTGAGGGGTTTGAACTTGGATAGGGATAGGGATATATGGGATGCCCAGTAGAACGAACAATTCGTTGATTGTATCTCAAACAGTTAGGACAGTTGTGTACACTTCACAGCTCCAGTCTCCTCCAGCACAACACGTGCTTGCAGACTGTTTTTCTCTCTCCTGCACTACACTTCAGTTCCAGGCACAGCTAGCACATGGTTAGGCCCAACACTGACCCAGTCAGGCCCTAGAACAGTGATGGCAAACCTTGGCACCCCAGATAGTTTGGAACTACATTTCCCATGATGCTCATGCACTCTGCAGCTGCACACACCGGTGGTTCCCTCCTGGAGACTTGCCCAGCAGTACTAGCACCTGTTGTCCTCTCTCTGACTCCTCTCTGTGCCCCCTGTTCAGTTCCTTCATGCATTCTTGAAGGGATCCATACTGCACCTGAGTCCCAGGCCCAAGGTCACCCCCCCCCCCCCCAGAATGGGGAGGGACCCCAAAGCCTAGCACTCCATCCTCAGTTCTTCCAGCCGACAACTCCTCCCCAGCTGGGCTGACCCTGGGTACATCAAGGAGGCCTGCCCCCTGCCAATCCTAGTTGGGGATTGGTCAGGACTCGCTGAGACACCCCAAACAGCTCCACCTCTCTTCCCTGCCTCTCTTCTAGAATCCTCTAGAAGGAAAAGGGAGGTAACAGTAGAGTGATGCTATCTGTGAGTCACTAGCCTTACTCTGAGCCACTCCCAGCCTACACAGATCAAAACAAACAGGCCTAGCTTCTAGCTAGGCCTGCCTAAATTTACCTGCACTCACCAAAAATCTCACCTCTAGTACCTACCTAAGTAGAGGGTGCTACATATACATTTCAGCTTACTGGTTTGGTGGCTGCATTCATTTTAATGTTTACTTGGTGATCCTTCGGTGATAATCCCCAATCACTGTGCTGTATCCATGAAAGAACTGTATTGTCACTCAGGAATATACAACACCTTCTTCTCTTTTGTTCTCTGTAAGATAGAGGAAGGTGTTTTGTAGTAAAATGTAACTGATAAGAGTGTAGAACAGGCAAAACACAGGAAGTCATCAGCTCACAAGATTTCTGGCAGGATCAACATATACTTTATAAATACTGTTCTCTTTTCCTTTGGAGAAATCAATCTGTCAATGATTGCAGAGATTTCCAGAGAATTTGGTCAGTTCTTTTTGTGCTTATTATTGCTCTGGTGCATTTCTTGATTGCTTTGTGCCTTTGGTGCTCTGATGTATTTGGAATCTGCTGATTCCAAATCTAAATTTCAGAACATGAGTAATTGGGGTTTGAGCCACTGTTAGGCTTGCCTTTTGTGTCGTGGGTTTTCCTCAATCCGTCAGCACTTTCTGAATCAACATACAGCATATACGGGTCTGTTTATTCATGCATGAATGTATGGAATCTAGGAAGGGACAGATGCAGCCTGTGTGGGTGGCTTTACAGTCTGGATACACAGCTGGAATGCAGATTAGAAGATGATCTATCTGCGGTACGGATCACACACAATCCAGGACAAAATAATTACAAGGATGATGGAGAAAAGAAGCTCTTTTTTTATGAGACATTTGTGCTGAACTGACCCAATGAAAATAGATCTGACCCACAACATTTTTTTAAACAGATAACTGTACTTTAAAGCGATATTAAACTAAAAACCTGACTGGCAGAGTTTTTATGATAGAAAAGTCCCTAGTGGTCTGTTCTGTTATAAATGCTTCCCTCTGCCTGTCAGCGGTAATGTACACTGAGCAGCGCATGCGCAGCTTAGAGTACATTTATGCCACTACTCTGTGCCATGATGAAGTGACTCCCATGCGCATGCGTGGCCTGGGCATTCAAGTAGTTAAACAGCGCAAACCTGGAAGGAAGAACAGGAGTGCAGCGCTGGAGGGCATCCTTTGACAGGTAATTCTTAGTATGCAGTGCATACTAGCACGTTATGGCATAAACCTGAAGGAGGCTGTTTTAAAAAAAAATAAATAAAAATGTAATTCCACTTTAAAAGACAATGGGGGTTATTTACGAAAGGCAAATCCACTTTGCACTAAAAGTGCACTGCAAGTGCACTTGGAGCTTCAGTCGCTGTAGATCCGAGGGGGACATGCAAGGAAAATAAAAAACAGCATTTTAGATTGCACATGACTGGATGATAAAATCAGCAGAGCTTCCCCTCATTTCAGATCTTCTCCTCAGATTTACAGCGACTGCACTTCCAAGTGCACTTGTAGTGCAAAGTGGATTTGCCTTTCGTAAATAACCCCCATTGACTTTTTAATATGCTCAAGTTCACCAAGTAACTTTACAAATACAACCCATTACTCTGCTTTTTTCTTTCCATGTACTTTGAGGGCTGTCATCACATTCAACATCACATCACATTACATTAGGCTTGTCTGCATCTGAACGGTAACCACAGATAAGCACTGAGAACAAGGAAGGCATTTGCTGCGCATACCTGTTTGATAGGGCCCATTCAGACCATCGATTTACAATAAAATATACATATAGCGCTATCATGTAGATGTAGCACACAGTAATGCGCTGAGCATGGTGCGATGCACTGGAGGGCCAATTATTTATAATGCATCTAAAAAATACATCTCGGCTACAGCACAAGGCACTATAATACCGACTTTGGAATATACATAGTTACATTGGTCTGAGGCAGACCAATGTAACAAATGTATAAAATACCCATACCTAGAGTTTCTATTCAACACACAGTACATACTGCCCATTGTTGAGTCATGTGTCAACCCCCAACACCATAACCTCTGCAGTGAATTCAGCATGGTGCTAACCAACTCATACAGAATTTTAGGTATTTTTTTTTAGTTCTCCTACTAGAACAAGATTTCACAGCACTGAAAAATGTGTATTTCCAAATACATAGGGGTAAAAAAATGCTGCCTGCCCCTTCCGCTTCCCACTCAGAATAATTTGTATTTTGTAAATTGGTTCACATAATACAAAGCGGTCCATAACTGGGCAGGAAGAGAGAAGGGGCAATCAGAGCGACTGTGCAAGACTCTGCAGATTCTGTATCTGAGACCCGAAAAGCCATAGGCTCTAATAGGCGTCAAAAAAAGGTGACCAAGCATGATGCTCGCAGTTCATCCAGGTGTGTTGGAATATATATATATATATATATATATATATATATATATGTGTGTGTGTGTGTGTGTGTATGTATGTGTATGTATGTGTGTATATATATATATATATTCGCAGTCCTTACACTGAACCGCCTCTCCGCCAATCAGGTGCTCGGGTCTGTTAACCGTCACCTGATTGGCTGAAACGACAGGCGCTGTGATTGAATACCTGATGGGAAGAGACTAATGGAGGACACCGCTCGGAGGACACCGCTCACTGCCTTTACCCGCTGCCCCACGAGGCAGGGTAAGTCCTGGGCAGGGGGGTCACAGTGGCGACATTGGATGGGCTGGGCGCAGTGGCGGCATTGGATGGGCACAGTGGCAGCATTGGATGGGCACAGTGGCAGCATTGGATGGGCACAGTGGCAGCATTGGATGGGCACAGTGGCAACATTGGATGGGCACAGTGGCAGCATTTGATGGCACAGTGGCTGCGTTTAATGTGCAGTGTGGCAGCATTTGATGGCCACACTGGCTGCATTTGATGGCCACAGTGGCTGCATTTGATGGCCACACTGGCTGCATTTGATGGGCACAGTGGCTGCATTTGATGGGCACAGTGGCTGCATTTGATGGACACAGTGACGGCATTTGATGGGCACAGTGGCTGCGTTTGATGATTTTTTTTTTTTTTTTTTAGTATTTTTCAGTTTGTTTGCGCCCCCCAAAAAATTTTGAGCACCAGCCGCCACTGTATAGTATGCCTGTGTGAATGAGGCCTAAAGCTAAAGTGCTATGTATAGTTATTACGATATAGTTATTAAGATATTTAGAACTAATGCCGCGTACACACGAGCAGACTTTTCGACGGACTAGGTCCGACAATCTTTCCGACGGACTTTGCAGCGTAGGTCCGCCGGACTTTCAAACGAACGGACTTGGACATACACAATCACACCAAAGTCCGACGGATTCGTACGTGATGACGTACACCGGATTAAAATAAGGAAGTTGATAGCCAGTAGCCAATAGCTGCCCTAGCGTCAGTTTTAGTACGTCGGACTAGCATAGAGACGAGCGGATTTTTCGACCGGACTCGAGTCTGTCGGAAAGATTTGAAACATGTTTTATTTCTAGGTCTGTCGGACTTTTGGGGGAAAAAAAAGTCCGCTGGAGCCCACACACGATCGAATTGTCCGACGGAGTCCGGTCCGCCGGACCAAGTCTGCCAGAAAGTCCGCTCGTGTGTACGCGGTATAAGGGTTAATGTACATGGTACTGATGTATGAACATCAGATTCCTGGCAGAAAGTTCCTGTGTAAAAATGCAAGGATGGGCTGTAAAGTAAATGAGCATTTTTCAAGCGTACACAGGCATAACATTTCTTCTAGGTTTTCTTTAGGTGTGGTTTATACGTCTATGTGCGTAAAATACTGTCCAATGAAGCAGATTTTTTTGCATGCTATACGCCGTGCAAGTTTACGTGCCTGTGTGTACAGGCCCACCAGAAACAACGGGCTACACTTATCTTAGTAAAAAAAAAGCAAACGCCTGAATGTCTAAAAACCATGCCGTCTTTAGGTGTCCGTGTGTACGAGCTCTAACCGGCAATCTGTAAAATAAAATGTTGGTTAAGGATACATTTAAAAATGGCTTTAGGCTGCATTTGCATCTGTGCATTCCAGGAGTGCGGAAAAATGCGTGTCGTGCTTGCAGTTCAATTGTCGTGCTTGCAGTTTAATTGTTAATGGCACCCCAAATGCGGCCAACAGACTTGCAAAGAGAAGACTTGGAAAAAAATGGAGCAAAGCTCTGTGTCCAAAAAGGGGCAGGGGCTTATTTGGTGCATTTGTCACGCATAGGGCAGCCTATTCAAGTGAATGGGCTGTCCTATGCGTTTGGAACAAAAAAGCGTGAAAAAAACACAGCCTAAAGCCCCGTATATACGATCAGAATATCATACAACAAATACCGCTTTCGAAGCAATCGTGCGATAATATGATCGTTAGTACACAGCGGTCGTCCAAAATTTTCCATAGGGACAAACCAGATCATACGATTTTCGTTAAATTAGTACAGTTTTTGTCCGAAAATACAATACAAATACATTACTTCCGAATTTCTATTCTGTTGCACGAGAATTTTCGTACTTTAGTAACCTATTCGTTTTCGATATGGAGACTAGATCCAAACAAAAACGGACGTTCATTCATCCGATAATCTCATTGTGTGTACTAGGATTTAGAAGGGCCAAGAACATATGTGTCATCTGTCTTCTGATGTGCTTTTTTTGTAGGGATGGATCGGGGACATCGGAGGTGCATCCTCTGCAACCAGTGGGAACAACATCAAGTGTGGACACAGTCGTATAATCTATAATACTGACAGTCCTGGTAAGTCTTTTTGCCTTCTGTAACAAAAGAAGAAAAAAATCTGGCTATAGTGGGTGGGGTGCCATCATCCCTAATGCATATACATACAGAGAAACCCTCTAAAAGGTGGGACTATATCGCCTCTGAATGGAAGTCAAAGTAGATAAAAAATATAATTTATTTGTACAAAAAGATTAAAAACCTTGTGAAACATACAAAGGATCATACAAATGGACATATAATAGTACAATAACAATTGAAGCAAAGGTAATGACCTTTAACATGTTTCTGGAATTCTTCAGAGGTGTCAGAAACGATAATGTAGTTAATTTTTCAAGTCGCTGAAGTTACATCACGTATGCATGCCACTATATTAAAAAAACAACTGGATGAGGGCCAAGAGTTGCGCCATATTCCATCGCACAACCACCGCTTGGCTGCAAAGTTCAACCTAGGTATCGCACTGCAAAAGCTCCCCTGAAGATTGCTGGAGACAGGGAACACAGGGATCTTCTAGTGTCTATTGAAGGATGGCCAAGAGAGCAGGCCAAATATTGTAGATGTCAATTGTGGGGGTCCTTTAAGCTGTAGATGAATAGGGTTCACCAAATTAGCAATTTAAGGAGCTTGAAATAGAGGCAGCCCGCTTACAGGACGTCTAAACAGCATTGGATGGGTAAGTGGGTAAGTGGATGGGTAAGTGGTCTGCCTCTATTTCACGCTCCTTAATCGCTAAATGAAGTGCGACACCTAGGTTCAAAGGAGCTCTGACCAGAAGTAGTAAACAAAAAAGGTATGCCACATCCCTTAATAGCAAAAAAAGGACAATTGGTTCCCCTGGGGTGGGATTTTAGAGGCATTACCACAGAAAGGATATTAATAGTAAGAAAAATATTTTATTACAAAATACAAAAATATAACACACAATGTATCAGAATAAAACATTAGCACACATGAAAAATACATATGTATAATTGCATCGAGAATGACATGCAGGTAACAAAAAATGTATATATGTCACACAAGACAATAAATGAAAACAGACCAATGATAAAAGATGGAGTGGGTCTCACTAAACCGACGCGTTTCGGAAAGTCCTTCGTCAAGGTTTGACAAGTGAGAGTTAACATCTATTAAATATTATGAAAACAGAAAAGTGCCAAAATGGTTAATATCACATACATGTATAAAGTAGTATACCCCCCGCACCCTAAGTGTGAGAGAGTACACACTTACCCAATGCAGGTGTAAAACAAACATTCAAAGCATATAGTCAGCTCCGCTGTGGTGTCCCAGGCCGCGTGCATGTGTCAAAAATCCAAAAATGGGTAGGCAGAATGCTATAAAGGATTCGTATGAAGAGTACTGTCCCCCTAGATGCTGAAGAGACGCCGCGTCCAAATATAGGCGCAGCGCCTGTGCGCAGGCTGGGGTCCAAATGGATCTTCGGACCTAAGATTGTATAGACCATATCGTAAAAGAAGGCCAGTATCGTATGAGAAAGCTAATACTACTGGAGATAGTGAGATCTAAAGAAAACAAAATTCTAGAGATAGCACAAAAAAGTATACATATGTATGGAAGATAAAGGCCAGAGGCATACCTGGAAGTTAGAGCTGAAGGAGACACCTACAAGGTGTAACGTAGGAGGGGGGAGGGGAGGCTCATATATCACCGTGCCGGCTATCGGGCTGACAATAAAGTGGGAGCCTATTATTGAAAAACAAAAGGAAAGAGGGTGGAATTCAATAAGAAATATGTAGACAGGTTATGGTGTGTATAAAACACACCATGCAATAGAGTATTCTCCAAGGTATAGTTTAGTAAGTACCCCCAATCCATCAGAGTGCCTTACCTATGGCAGTCAGGAGCGCAGCACAAGTGCACCATCCACCTCCGATCACAGGATCAGAGTGGATGGGCTAGGGTATATAACTCCGTTAGAGGCGCTCCCAGCTGATTGTAACAACAATCAGCTGAGCGCCGTGTCCTCCCTAGGTTGCCTCCTCCCATTCTCCCCAGCTGTCAGACAGTCAGCCTATGAAACGGCATCCTGTCCTTTTTGTCCAATCCTGGACCCCCTGGGAGTGGACCGCGCCGCGCCCCCCCACGTACGCCGGCCCCGACCCCACACCGCGCATGTGCGTCAGCCAAGCTGGAACGCATCGTCACGGCTGACGTCACGGAGCCGCGCCCCGGAGACGCGCGCCGCCATCCACTCCCACCGGCACGGGAAGCCGGGGCTGGATTCAGCGAACGCTGAACCAGACCCGGAAGGGAGGAGCAGACAAGCAGTTTCCTCTCATGTGTCCCCAGAGGGGGACAGCCTTGCCATGCCGGGTCCACGCACAATCACAGCAAAGGGGGGCAAAGATAAAAGATGCCACCCAGGGATTAAGCAAACAAAACATAAAAGTGTCAAACAATGTGAAAGAAAATGTATATATACACAGTGTTCCGTGGTATGGGAACACAAAACTGTATTGGTTGTCTGCCAGTGCACCTACAGCGTGAGAGACCACAGTAGAGCTGTAACATGGGGAGAGAAAATAATAATGAATAACAAAAGCAGAAAACTACAAGACACCCATATAAGGGATAAGCGACACCTAGGTTGAGCTTTGCAGCCTGGCGGTGGTCTATCCATCTTGAGCTTAAAGGACCCCCACGATTGAGATCTACAATATTTGACCTGCTCTCTTGGCCATCCTTCAATAGACACTAGAAGATCCCTGTGTTCCCTGTCTCCAGCAATCTTCAGGGGAGCTTTTGCAATGCGATACCTAGATTGAGCTTTGCAGCCTGACGGTGGTTGTCCGGTGGAATATGGGCATCAGCACAACTTTTGGCCCTCATCCTGTTGGTTTTTTTAATATAGTGGCATGCATGCGTGATGTAACTTCTTCAGAAACTTGAAAAATTACCTACATTATCGTTCCTGACCCCCCAGAAGAATTCCCGAAACGTGTTCGTACAATGACGATTGAAGCAAAGGTAATGACACCTATTATATGTCCATTTGTATGATCCTTTGTATGTTTCACAAGGTTTTTAAACTTTTTGTACAAATAAAGGATATTTTTTATCTACTTTGACTTTCATTCAGAGGGTTTCTCTGTGTGTATTTGCCTTATGTAAAACCCCAGCACATGGCACTTTTTACACCTGTTTTTGGTCTCCAGAAGAATAAAGTGGATCTCCCAAAAACTCTTGCAGAAGGTATAACTTATTGTAAAAACAAAGAAGAGTGGGAAGAGTGGGAACAAGGAGACAGTGGCTGATGTTGGCCCGGTAATATTCCCACCCTGGAAATGACTGGACTATATCGGTACAGATAGACACCAATGAATAATTAATTAAAAGGTTTATTACAAAGAAGGAAAATACATAATGTACTTGTTAAAATTGCAAAAACAGAGGCTCGGGATTGCCCAAGGAATATCTGTAGTTACAGGGTATAGAATGGTCTGGTTCTCGACTAGTTTCGCGGTATTACCGCTTCCTCAGGAGGACCAATCTATGAGACAAATAATAAAAATAATACAGACATAATACATACAAAAATCATAATGCAGCATGTAAAAAAACAACATAACCTAAGAGGTAAATACAGAAATGGCTTACCTTATATTTAGGTGAATATGTGCGGCACCCAGCTGCCCAAACATTACTCCCCCGCGGCAGACAAGGGGGATTGTACGGAATTCCCTGAATGGATAACAAATAGCAATTGAGGGGTCTAGTATGTCAGCTGGTTAAGGGTAAAAGAAGATTAGCCATTAGCATAGGAGAGGGAGATAAGGGCAGAAAGGAAGAAAGGGAATACGGAAGGAAAAAGGAGAGGGATAAAATTAGGGGAGGGAAATAAGGGAAGGGATGATTGGGATGGGGAGGGGAAGGAAGGAGGGGGGGAGGAGGGGGGGAAGAAAGAGAGAGGGGAGAGAGAAGGGAAGAACGACAGGGAAGGAGGGGAGAGGGGGAAGGACAAAGAAGGTGGTGGGGAGGGAGGATATAGGGGGGAGGGGGAAGGAAGGGAAAGGGGGCCGGGGGAGGGGAGGGGAAGGGGGACAGGAGGTGGAAGGGGGAGGGGAAGGGGAGGACTGATGGAGAAGAATCAGGAAAGAGGAGTTGGGGGGGGGGGGGGGGGGGGGGGGGAAAGGGGGGGGGGGGGGGGGAAGCAAGATAGGACAGGCAGAAACAAAGAAGAGAAAGGGGGATAAAGTACCCGCACCCTCGCTAGTGATATTGAGGCATATGTCGGTAACTTACCATGATTATTAGCCCAAAGGGGTGATAAGGTACCAAGCCACATAGAGGCTTCTTGATAACGCAGAGGTCAGATGGCCCGTAGGAAGCAAGAGCACCCACTGTGTCCACCGAGAAAGGGGCATCAAAGAGGGTACATGGGTGTGGGAGCCCAGCAATATGAGGGGATACCCACAGGTAACATGGAAATCTGTCAATAAAACCGTATCACATGTAACATGAGATACAGGATAGTATCCGTGAGACGGTATCAATAGTAGATAACGTGGGGTAAAGGATAGTATCCACAGGTAAAAATTGAGGATAAATGTACCCAAAGATGTCCCCGGTAAGACAGCGGAGGCGTCCCTTCCATCCAAGCCCCACGTGTGCAAGTCTTCAAAGTCTTAAGACTTAAGTCTTAAAAAAAAATAAATAAATAATAATAAAAAAACAAAATATATATATAATGCCTGACCGTATCGGATAAAGAAGGAAAATGGTATACAAAGCCACTACACATTTCATTTAAACTTTGTAAAAAATGTAAAGAGATGTTTGATCCTTCTTTCCTAATGCAGTTTTCTTGCTAACCGGTGATAACACAAAGCAGGCCAATTTAGATATCAGGGCTTCACACCTGTTTATGTGCACTTTCAATATGCTTGGTTTTGGTCAATTGACATTGTAGAACCCCTTGTGATAAGAATATAGTTCTCAAATGTAGCTGGTAGGGCCATGATGTAATCTAGTCTGTGTAGGCCGCAACACACAGGCCATTGTTAAAAATGATTGCACCATCTGGCAGTGGGATGCTTAGTGACAGCATTTCCTGTCATCTTTCATACAAAGTAAAAATATCTGTTTTTTGGAATTGTACAACTTTAGATCCTTGGCAGTACCTGCCTACTCCCATCCCACTGAGCGTTTTTTGTCCAGGTTCCCCATGGGGCACTGAGGTGCTGGAGAGTCATCAGATTGTGTCTTGTTTAAATAGCGCCAATTTACACAGCGCTTTACATATACTGTATATATTGTACATTTAAATCTTATATCTGTGCTCCTAATCGGTGGCCGTAGATACTTTTTGATTTTTTTTTTTTTCGATCAATCTCTTCCGTTAGGGATAATTGACAGTTGACAAATTATTTCATCGATATTCCACACCTGGGGAAGTTGAATTTAAATGATAGTTAAGATGTGATCCTAACTTACGATAATACGTTATCGATCGCATCTCTGTTTCCACCACGTAATTTTATAAACTGTTTGAAATATTGTATTTATGAACAAAGTCATATTAGGCGACCCGCCAAATCTTGTAACGTAAGTGACGTTCCATCACGGCCATCTTGGTGCACCCCACACTCAGCCGCAGTAAGCCTACAGTCTGAAGTCGCCAAGCGGACATCTTTTTACACCCACCAAAGTCTTGCATTTCAAGTCTGTCACACTGTTTTGATGTTGAATTTTAAAAGTCAGATTAGCAAACGTGTGACATCAGCAGGCTTGCCGCTGGTTTTAAAATTCTACATCAAAACAGTGTCACGGACTTTTAAACTCTGTATTTCACAATATAAGCTCCGTTTACTGGTAAAAATAAGTGTGAAATGCAAGACTTCAGTGGGTGTAAAAAGATGTCAGCTTGGCGACTTCAGACTGTAGACTTAGTGTGGCCGAGTGTGGGGTGTACCAAGATGGCCGTGATGGAACATCACTTTCGTTACGGAATCTGACGGGTCTCCTAATCTGACACGCCAGTCCCTCCTTGCCCCGTCAGGTATCCATTATGCATTGGGCTCACAGAAAGTGGGTTGAGTGTCACTGGCATTTTCAGACAAAAGGATCAGTAATAGCAGTCTTAATTTTTTTCCCTTGGGAGATCATTTCTTTTACTTTTTCTTTAGAGAACAGGAAATTACTCATAAAGGTTTTACAACATAATTGAAGATCTTTTGTGAATGATAGGAGGACCTTCCAACATGAAATGTGTCCTTTCATTATAACAGAACTCTATACAACCAGCAAAATACACGATTGTAATACAAGTAAACTGTTTTATCTGTGTATAGATTTGTAATTCTGTCCAGCCACTTTTGTGGTTTTAAATTTCTGCCAGACAGTGTGGAGCAGCAATACTAATAAAGCAAGCCATAGCCAGAAGGAAATTCGGCCGGTTCAGCAGGAACCAGCCAAATGTCGATCAATCTATGGGTGGGTTGGTTGTACTGAAGTTGATCTATCAATCGACTTCATTACAACCAGCCTGTCTGTTTTTTTATGTTCAATAACTGCTGGCATCTATGCCGCCAGCAGCGATCGTATTCTGATGACTGGGAAACCTCCCGCTGTAAGAATACAATAGCGCAGAGGGAGGGATTCCCTCATCACAGTAACTGTGTTGATGGGGAATCAAGCTATTTTCTTATCTTCAATCCGTGGTTGAAGGAAAGGAAATTGCAAAATGTATGGCCTGCCTAACTCTGGCTTACTCTGCTCACTCAATACTCTGTGTGCACATATGCGTTCAACAGAGACCCGATTGGCTCCTAGAACCCCTCCCTCTTCTGGTGAGTGCTGCTGTGCTGAGGAGAAGGTGATGGCAAAATAGATTTATGTAATTATAATAACTATATTCCAATACACAACTGATTACACCCATCTATATTAAAAAGTATGTCAAGGGCAAAATAAAAAACATATACAGTGCATCTCTGCAAAACATGCATATTTCTCCATGTTTTATTGCTTTAAAGACCCCTTCACCATCATCCACCCGCACATAAATGCCGGAGCCTCTTGCATCAACGCTAAACACCCAGTGTGTATGAGGCTTAACGCCAGCCATACATGGTGCAATTTTTTTCCTGCAACCACGGGTTGCAGGAAAGAAATTTGCTCAATTCTCCCATCAACATAGACAGTGTTGTCAGTGAAACCCTTGCGCCAAGCCTTTGTCTTCTCCGGGCGGGGGGGGATGGTCGAGGGGGACATGCCATCCCAGACCGGAAAAGACAGTTATTATTGCTAGTGGCTATAGCAGCCTCTAGCGATCATCGTAAAAGAATCCGGCAGGCTGGTTGTAACCAAGTTGATTGATCAGCTTGGTACATGCAGCCTGCCCATTAACAATTCAGATCTCGGCCGGTTCCTGCGGAAATGGCCGAGATTCGAACCGCATACGGCCCGGCCTGACACTTCATTCCCACGAGGCGGATCCGCTGCCACGGAGTCCGCCTCTGTCCGCCAGCTCAGCAGGAGATCTCTCCGTTCATCTCCACTGAGCCTGCGGATGACAGGTCCACAGGTCCCTCTCTGCTCACTGAGCGGGGAGGGGCTTGTCGAGCACCGCTGGTTGCTATGGAGAGATCGGACGAAAACGGACAGCATGTCCATTTTCATCAGATCATACGCGATCCGATCCGCCAGGGACGGAAGCGAACGTAGGGCCATCCATCTGATTTTAGTGGATCGGACCGGGTCGGATGTCAGCGGACATGTCACCGCTGACATCAGTCGCTCCATAGGCTAACATGGAGCGCCTGTTCAGGTCCGCCGACAAAACTGACAGGCGGACCTGAATGGTCCGCCAGTGTGAAAGGGGCCAACGTCTTGCCTCTTGCGGGCTGCATTTTGTGGACTGAATGGTGTAGGCCCTCCTAGTTGTCCTTTGCTAAACCACTCCAACTCTCAAATCTCTAAACAATAAAGGCTGATCGTTCTGTAGTCCAAGAAAAGAACTAGGAGGGCTCTTAATACAGGAAGTGTGAACGGGACAGACTAAAACCATACAAATAAAATCCATTCATTGTAAGGCCTTGTTCATGATTACATGCGTGCCTCACACAGGGCCATGTTTTGCTGGTACGGGGATTCACAGGTGTTCCATGCATCCCCATGCTGACATTCACATTGTTGTCTATTGGGACACAACGGATGCACGGACCCAGCCACTGTGTCCCAATATGACATCCATGTGGGTGCGATTGCATGTCCAAGAACTCACCTAGGATGCCTTCAGGGCAGTTTACTCACACGGATGTCATGTTGGATTCAGCAGCTGTCCTGAGTCCCAATAGACCACAATGGGACTGCCAACATAGAGATGCATGGAACACCGGAGCATCCCTGTTCCAGAAAAACTTGGCCCTGCACATGTAACTGCCCCATGTGAACGTGGCCTTAGGGTTTGCATACACTTTAAGGCCTGGTTCACACTTATGCATTTTTTAGTGCATTTTCAGTTTTGCAGAAACACACTACAGTCCATTTAACATGGTTTCCTATGGATGTAGTTCACATCTGTGCATTTTATGGAAAGGGCCAGGGACTTTTTTCTGGTTTTTGGTTCCATAGACTTCAATGGTTTAAAGATGTGTATTGAAAAAATGCACCAGCAATATGCAAACAGCAACCTGCACATGTGTATATCAGGCCTAAATAGTGTTTTGTTTTTCGAACTGAAGTCCAGCTTTAAATTGTCTATTTATAGGCACCTAATTTGTTTTGGTATGTGTCACATTTTTCCAGCGTTGCTCGGCCTATTCAGTCAGGAGTGCATTTATCCGACTTAAGAACACTGGGATGTGATTGGCTGATATTGGAAATACATTTACTTTATCATTGTACTGTTTTTCATACGAGCCCTTCTGTATTTTTAGGGGTGCTGGGGATCACTTCCCTCCATGTGGAGCAAGACAAGAAAACACCATCTCGCCTGCACTGCCACTCAGGTATGTTTAGGATATTTGAGATTAAACCTATAATTATCTATCACAATGTAGAAGGAACGAGTGAATACTTGCCCAATTCATTAGAGCATTGCTCCATTTGCAAAACATTTCTGACTGATGTCTAAAGGAAAACAACACTTTGAGAATGTCTTTCTCCTGGGTTCAGTGCTTCCTCCCTTTTGACCTTTACTATTGAGTCATGTAATGATGGAAACGTTAGTCTTTAGGACCTTTTTTAGGGTGTAGTATGAAACATAGTTATGTTCCCCAAACCCCCATCCTTAAACTCCCCCCCCCCCCCCCCACTTACCTGAATTGTGGGATGCTTCTCCTGGCAGCCTTCTGTTTTGCCTTGAATTTGGTATGACTGTGTGGGCCAGGCAGGGCTCTGTGAATGGAAAGACTACAAATCCCATCTTCCACCGCGGCAGAGGGATTCACAGACCTCAAAGAATCACAAGTAAGGTGACGTCACCTCACTTGTAGTCCATTATTTACTTCCTGCAGCTCCATAACTAAAGCCAGCCATATATGGATCGAAATTTGGCCAGTTCAGGAGGGACCTGCTGAATTTCATGTATGGGCAGGCTGTTTGTACCAAAATTGATCCATTGATCGACTTGGGTGCAAACAGCCTGTCGGATTTTTAGCATGCGATTACTGTCAGCGGCTATAGCCGCTATCGGTGATCATTGTGTTCTGCCAGCCGGGAAGGCTCGCCACGTGTGTGTTCATGGGGGAATCAATTTTCTTTCCTTTCACACATGATGGATAGAAAGAAAATCAAATGCTCTATGGGCTGCCTAAAGGTCTGTACAGACCTGGTGCTAGGGGTAAACAATGCAGAAGCCTGTACATTGCACACACGATGCACTGATCAGGATTGTAATACTCTGCAGGCTTTAATTTAAAAAAATGTAATAAATGCTTATTTTTTATTTTTTATTATTGTGGGTGCATTTATTAATTTTTTGCAAATGGTGAACTATGACTTTAAACACTTCTAGGGACAATTTATACCTGCTTTTTATTAAAGTAGATGTAAACTCGATTCATGATATTTGAGCTGGGCACATATATCTGCAGTGTTTTGTTATCTCTCCTCAAAGCACTGTGTCATGTAGCTGTCTCCTGCTCCCTTCTTCTGTTATCAGCCTGATAACTCCTGACAAGTTCTCCATCACATATAATAAAAGTAGCCTGGAGTTTTGTGTTGGGGAGGATGCTATAAATAGATTATCAGAGCCCTAAACTATTCAACAAACAGCTATGAAATTCTCTAACTATGAGGAGA